>NC_092158.1:57484686-57785241 GCF_045791955.1 Oncorhynchus clarkii lewisi | reverse complement strand
ATCATATTTAATTGGATCTGTAATTATTAAACAATACTTGCACAATATGAAATGTATTCTCATAAATAATAATGTAAACAGTAGGACAAATTATGTTTAAACTGATGCCGTTTTCAATGCCTCAGCCGGGCAGATACGAGTGCACAGTTTCATATATCGTTATCACGTTCGTTGCGCAGCATTACTTGGACTCGACTCAGACTCAAGTCACAAATATGATGACTTGCAACTCGTCTTTAACACCAATGACTCGTGACTTAACTTGGACTTGAGCCCTTTGACTCGAACTGACTTGATACCCTCCCTATGCCCAAATATGAAACGTTATGCTATTAAAAAAATGTGCAGCGCATCAACTCTTCATTTAACAGATTATTGTTTGAATCGGACAGCAGCCAATCAAATTGTGCCAGCTGAGGAAAAAGTCGCACGTGGCTAGGCAGAGACATGTCGGTGGGTGAATTCAGTCGTAGCCCTCGGAAAGATGATACCCCAAATGATTATTTTCGGATATGAAGACTACGCTGTAGTCAACAAAAAACGGATTGCAACTTGCAAAACATGCGGGATGAATATTACACGGAGGCGCAACAACTTCCAACTTGGTTCGACATTTGAAGCTGCACAAAGAACTGCATGTCGTGGTTAATATAGCCGACAGCTATATATAACTTTGCTTGTGTAACCTGTGCTGTACTGCACCGCTGTAACTCTGTTGTGTGTGGTTGATTGAGACTATAGACGTGGACTTTGGCGATCAGGTTGTTTTAATTAAGAAGAATTCACTCTGCATCCAAAAGAAAATAGAACATTTGTATAGTACATATGTTCTGCGACTCGTCGCCTCTTTCTCTCATAGTGCTTCAAAATGATTTTAGAATACAAAAATTAGTACAGCCTCTCCTTATTTATGCATCAACACAACATATTTTACATAGATAAAACCACATACCTACATACAAAAAGAAAATAAAACATTTGTAGAGCACATATGTTCTGCGAATCATCACCTCTTTCTACAACAGATGCACAATACAAGGGACTGGGATCATTCGAGGAGCTAGCCATCGTTCACACATACAATAGCCTGCTAATACCTTAGCTAGCTATTAACCACATTGTCACGCCCTGACCTTAGAGATTCTTTATTCTCTATTTTGGTTAGGTCGGGGTGTGACTAGGGTGGGCATTCTAGTTTCTTTATTTCTAGGTTGGCCTGGTATGGTTCCCAATCAGAGGCAGCTGTCTATCGTTGTCTCTGATTGGGGATCATACTTAGGCAGCCTTTCCCCACCTGTTTGTTGTGGGATCTTGTTTGTGTATAGTTGCCTTGAGCACGGCATAGCTTCACGTTCGTTTGGTTCTTTATTGTTTTTTGCCAGTTCACGTAATAAAGATGAACCCAAACAACGCTGCATTTTGGTCCAATTCTTACAACAACATTCGTGACACACGTTGAATTCAGAATGTTAATATCATCCTAAAAAGTAGTTACAAGTGCATCTTAACACCATCCACTTATGAGTAACCTCTAAATATACATTTTTTTATTTATTTAATTTGACCCCTTTTGGTATCCAATTGTTTTTATTAGCTACTATCTTGTCTCATCGCTACAACTCCCGTACGGGCTCGGGAGAGACGAAGGTTGAAAGTCATGCGTCCTCCAATACACAACCCAACCAAGCCGCACTTCTTCTTCACACAGCGCGCATCCAACCCGGAAGCCAGCCGCACCAATGTGTCGGAGGAAACACTGTGCACCTGGCAACCTTGGTTAGCGCGCACTGCGCCCGCCCCGCCACAGGAGTCGCTGGGCGCGAACCCAGTCTCTCTGATGGCACAGCTGGCACTGCAGTACAGCACCCTTAACCACTGCACCACCCGGATGGGTCTGAGCACGCATCCTTGTGGGGCCCCTGTGTTGAGGAGCAGCGTAGTTGAGGTGTTGTTTCCTACCTTCACCACCTGTGGGTGGCACATCAGGAAGTCCAGGACGCAGTTGCAAAGGGTGGGGTTCAGACCCAGCTCCCTCAAGCTTAATGATGAGCTTCGAGGGTACTATGGTGGAGGAGGCTTAACTATAGTCAATGAACAGAATTCTTACATAGGTATTCCTCTTGTCCAGATGGGATAGGGCAGTGTGCAGTGCGATGGCATCATCTGTGGATCTATTGGGGTGGTATGCAAATTGAAGTTCCCATTATATGGCATGTTTTTGAGTCCATCTGTGTCAATGAGTCACACACAGGCTTAATTCCACACACTTCAGTCGTGCTCACTGTAGGATAGGTGTGTTGCTACCATCTAATCTGGGGCTCAGGTAGTGACTCATCAACTTTATCCTCCATGTAACCCAATGGAGAAGGTCAGAGGGGAGGGACCTCTGGCTTTCTCACCCAATGGCTTTTGAGGAGAGGACACAAGGAGTATTCAATTTAGATTTTCCCTCAGTCAGCATTATAACCACCTGATATCTGACAGTATCCTGTCATCATTAGCTATTATAATGATTATTTTGTTTTTGTGTAGCCTACTGATGTTTTGGCCTGGCCATCGAAGGTAAATTGATAATGGTAGTCAGTCTTCAGATGGGAAAAATCATACAATATCGCCCTCTGCTGGTAGGCTTCAATTTAGGCACATACAAACATAATAGCCTAAACTTCTACCCTCCAAGATATTGTATTAATAAATAATGATATACTATTAAGTAGATGCTTTTGTCCAAAGCGACTTAGACATGTGTGCAAACAGTTATGTCAAAGGTGGCCCCAGCAGTAATCGACCCCATATCGCTTGGCATTGCAAGCACGATGCTCTACTGATTTGAGAAAGTGTACAGATCTTGTTTGTCCTTCCATCAAATTTAACAAGCAAACCCAACTCATCTGATCCAACATAATTTAAAAAATGAAAGAAAGCAAACCTCTGAATAAATAACAAGATAAATATTTATTTCCATGTCTTTGTCATATATAAAATTGTGTCCACAATTAATATTAACAATGCAATAACGAGAATCCTTTATTTCTGTGTTGCGAGATTCAGGCTCCAGCAACCTGTGAATGTTTACTATTGGTTGACAGGGAGAAAGGTCCAACAGGAGCAGAGCCACCTCTAGATTGGTGACTACCTCACTGATAATACACACATGGGTGCTTATGTTTCTACAGCACACGATGCCAAACATTAGCCTGACAGAAACAGATCTGGGACTGCGGTTTGCCAACTCCTATGGCCGTGGTCAATTGGCAAGACGGCACAAACAGATCTGGGACCAGGCTATCCAAGCGTACCATGGTTAGGACCACCTTCCTAATGGTCTGACCCAAATGGCTAACATGCGGTCTCTGGAGCCTGCAGTCACACCAAGCCCTTCAATGTACACACAACTTCATTATCCAGGATTCATCACTGTTCATCGCACTGTCTAAACCAAACAATTAATTTTGAAATTCTCAACAATAATTCTCAAAACCATATTACCATTAGTGAAATAAATTATTTCATCATTATCATAATTATTTTTCTCATCATAACCATGATTCTTGTTTATTTTACACATTGTAATTTCTTTCCCTAAAGTATGACACAAAACCCCAGCAACCGTGAAAACAAACAGTAACGATGAATAAACAACCTTTTTCTAGTCTACAAAAAAATGTAGATCATTAGATGCCAAAATGTGCTCAAAGAAAATATGTAATGGTTTCTCGCAGTTGGTTCTCTTGCTGTTAAGTAGGTTTCATTGATGCCATGTAAGTTATCAAAAGGTCTAATATACTGTATAGAATATTAATTACAGTAACAAGGTATCCATGCAATCTTTTTTCTTTTTTCCTTTACAGAGTTCAAGGATTCAGTAGTAAATAACAAGGTACTGTACAAACCCACATCACTGCTGGACAGCCTGAGTGCCAGCATGCTATAGGTCGCCATCATGATCTGAGGCTGAGGACCAGCTAGGAAGCACACCGGGGGTCCTGAAGCCTTCTGCCACTGTTAGGCTATAGAACAGGTAGAGAGCTACTGTATTGGCCTGGTAGTAATCTCAGAATCAAAAGTTGTGCTGGTTAGCTAACAAGAGTACCATGGTAGATATTCATTAAAGAGCAATAGAAAGACCAAGATCTCTCCTTTTTGTCAAGGTGTTAGGTCAGTGGTTCGAGATAGCTGGTCGTCCAACGTTTACCTTAAGTGCCAGTCACAACTGTTTGCATATCACAACTACAGTATATGCAGTTCCTTGATGAAAATCAAAGTGGACTTTGGTCATACTGCTTTGGTGCTCTCACCCAAGCAGACTTGGCAGAAGTGGCAGAAGGCTTAACAATCACATAACACTACTAGACCCAATCCCAAAGTCGGCCCCTATGCTCTACACATTTGTGGAGATCTGACTGGATGACAGGTGTAAGCAATATGGTAATAGCTCCACCTTGCCCTCTGATAGGCTAGGTGGAAGTTTCCCCACATTGCTTATATCAATCCAATCCCTCAGATCTGTGCTTAGGGGTCAATTTGTGATTGAGCCCTAGTGTTTCTGCTTCCCTCCAGCTAATCCACTGGCCCCAGCCCGCAGAGCACAATGGCTCCACAGCAAACCCCAAAACAAGAGCTAAAGCAACAATCCAAAATTCATTCATTCAGTCAAATACATTATTATTACTTGTTTTAAAAACAATAGCCAATAGTTAACCTGTAATGCAAAGAGCACTGGCGGTAGCGTGGAGAGCCCAGGGAGCAGCACAACAATAAGGGGAAAGCGCTTGTATTAAGCTTGTCTAACTGGACATGCACTATTGATAGTGATGGTGTGTTATTATTATTATTCAATAAGATCAAAACTAAGTAACAAGGGATGAAATGATCTTACTGCACAGAACTAAAAGGGCTAGAGAGGGTTCACGTGGTAAACCAGGGTTCGTGGGAGTGGCCTGGGAGTAGAGTGGGAAGGTATGGGAAATAGGCTGGCACAAAAATACATTCATTATTTGACCCTACTAGGTCCAAGTCGACATACAGCATGTTGGGAGTGTTAACATCTTGATTTGATTGATATGTGCGCATGTTCTTATGTGTGGGAGAGACAAAATGTCTCCGACTGATGAAGTCTGGCCAATTTAGCTGCCTTGCTTGCTAATTTTCCTCCTCACCCTCCTAAGCATCCTTTCCAAAGTATAAGTATATTTTGTGCATCTACTCTGTGGTAGTAGTACTCCGCAACTACAGTTGTGATTTAGGAACAGAGTTCTTGTGGAATGGAGATGGGTGGAGGGGAGGGATGCCCAACACTGAAGGTTGATTGTGAGGCTGGATGGGTTTATCAGAATAGTCTGGGCAAAGTGGGTGTAGTCATCATTTCACATTTAATCTTGGTTGCCATGTCTCTGGACTGACTCCGGCTCCCCAGTAAGAACTAAAGAAAGCGGCCAAGCAGCAAAAAGCTATTCACACATTCAGGACAGAGGCGCACACGCCTCCGCACACCACACTGCACTGCCCAAGCCCGGATGAGTCAGAACCCAGGGCCAACGCTGCCTACCTGCTTCCTAAACAAAGAATGAAAGAGCGAGAGAGCAAGAAGAGAAAGGTCGATGGGAGAGAGGAGAGCTAAAGAGCAGAAATCAGCTCAATATACAGCAAACAGAGGTCCATGTGGAGAGAAAGGGAAGGAGAGGAACGTGGTGGTATACTGTAGCCAGAGGCGCATGTAGTTGTGATGTGATGGTCTGATGGCCACTACCATGAGCCTGACAGTGGTCCAGACAACTTCCCCAACATTGTGGATCTGGATGACAGAAGCCTTGGCAAGACAGAGGGGTTCCTAGGGGGTGGGATGGACACATGGGTACTGGGAAGCACCTCAGGCCAAGCAATGTGGTTCCTCTAGCTGCCTGTTGCTAGTATCTTCACCTCCAGTTAGCATGCCAGGCTCTTTGTCTGTTGTTGGTACCATCAAGACTATGTAGTCTCTGCCAGGGTATGCCCCTCTCTCTCTATGCTGCACCAGCTCCCTCTCCCTGCAGAAACACAACAATCCCCCAGCTGATTGACCCCTCTCCTCCTAAACCTCTCCCTCTCTCCCCCCACGGTCCACCTATTGCATGCTACTGTACAGAGTCAAAAGCGATGAGCTGAAAGTTTTAAAAAGCAACAGGAGTCCTGGATGTGTTTTGCAGTTTGTCGTCACGCTTTCCTGGGCCTACGTGAACATGGGCATGCATTCGTTCATTGTTTCATATACAAACACACTAACTAGTTCATTCACTCTCACACATGTACACCATCGCATACAAACACATGCGCACACACTCGCACAGATGTACTCTCGGTCTCATGCATGCCCTGCTCATTTTCTAGTGGAGGTTGAGCATGCAGGACTGGGGGGAATGAGGGAATGGAGGAGAGGGGCATTTCTTTAAAAAGGAAAGGTGTGTGTGTGGGGTGGGGTCTTAATATTTCAGCTGCCTCTTCCTGTACTTCTTGTCCTCGTTGTCTATTGGGGAGAAAAACAAAACGTTTTAACATTAAAGTCTACATGCATAGAGCTTAACCATGAGGCATAAAAAGTCATTAATGAGAAGGGTAAACTGAAAAGTCAAAATCTAGCACGTTTTAGCTACAATATGCAGGTTTCAAAGAGGTGCAAGGAGGAGGCAGAGGAGAGATGGGAGAAAAGGAATGAAACAATGAGAAAAACCCAAATTATAAAGTACCTTTTACAGAAGGCGAGAGGAGACAAAGTTTAGGC
This sequence comes from Oncorhynchus clarkii lewisi, assembly GCF_045791955.1. Classification (NCBI taxonomy): domain Eukaryota; kingdom Metazoa; phylum Chordata; class Actinopteri; order Salmoniformes; family Salmonidae; genus Oncorhynchus; species Oncorhynchus clarkii. The sequence goes on along the minus strand of NC_092158.1, from coordinate 57,778,484 downwards.
TGAATAAGGAATGCAGAAAAAGAGAGGAACGTCACTTTTGGGGGGTTTCCAAAGCAAGCTCTAGAAGAAATGCTATCCCTAACCCATTTTCTTACCAAAGTCAATCAGAAATCTCTAGGGAAAACCAAACAGACTCACATGTAGCGCATTCAGAAAGAATTCAGACCCCTTGACTTTTTCCACATTTTGATACGTTACAGGCTTATTCTAAAATGTATTAAAATCGTTTTTTTTTCTCCTCATCAATTTACACACAATACCCCATCGTGACAAAGAAAGAACCAGTATTTATACATTTTAGCAAATTTAAACAAAATACAAAAAACTGAAATATCACATAAGTATTCAGACCCTTTACTCAGAACTTTGTTTGAAGCACCTTTGGCAGCGATTACAGCCTTGAGTCTTCTTGGGTATAACGCTTGGCACACCTGTATTTGGGGAGTTTCTCCCATTCTTCTCTGCAGATCCTCTCAAGCGCTGTTAGGTTGGGTGGGGAGCATCACTGCACAGCTATTTTCAGGTCTCTCCAGAGATGTTTGATCGGGTTCAAGTCCAGGCTCTGGCTGGGCCACTCAAGGACATTCAGTGACTTGTCCCGAAGCCACTCCTGCGTTGCCTTGGCTATGTGCGTAGGGTCATTGTCCTGTTAGAAGGTGAAGCTTCGCCCCAGTCTGAGGTTCTGAACGCTCTGGAGCAGGTTTTTTCATCAAGGATCTCTGTACTTTGCTCCGTTCCGCTTTCCCTTGATCCTGACCAGTCTCCCAGTCCCTGCCACTGAAAAACATCCCCACAACAGGATGCTGCCACCACCATGCTTCACCGTAGGGATGGTGCCAGGTTTCCTCCAGACGTGACACTTGGCATTAAGGCCAAAGAGTTCAATATTGGTTTCATCTGACCAGAGAATCTTGTTTTTTCATGGTTTGAGAGTCTTTAAGTGCCTTTTGGCAAACTCCAAGCGTACTGTCAGGTGCCTTTTACTGAGGAGTGGCTTCCATCTGGCCACAATACCATAAAAGGCCTGATTGGTGGAGTGCCGCAGAGATGGGAGAACCTTCCGGAAGGACAATCATCTCCACAGAAGAACTCTGTCGGAGTGACCATCGGGTTCTTGGTCACCTCCCTGACCAAGGCTCTTCTCCCTCGATTGCTCAGCTTGGCCGGGCGGCCAGCTCTAGGAAATGTCTTGGTGGTTCCAAACTTCTTCCATTTAAGAGTGATGGAGGCCACTGTGTTCTTGGACCTTCAACACTGCAAATAAATGTTGGTACCTTTCGCCAGATCTGTGCCTCGACACAATCCCATCTCAGGCTTCTATGGACAATTCCTTCGACCTCATTGCTTGATTTTTGCTCTGACATGCACTTGTAACGGATGTGAAACGGCTAGCTTAGTTAGCGTGGGCGCTAAATAGCGTTTCAATCAGTGACGTCACTTGCTCTGAGACCTTGAAGTAGTAGTTCCCCTTGCTCTGCAAGGGCCGCGGCTTTTGTGGAGCGATGGGTAACGATGCTTCGTGGGTGACTGTTGTTGATGTGTGCAGAAGGTCCCTGGTTCGCGCCCGGGTATGGGCGAGGGGACGGTCTAAATTTATACTGTTACACACTGTCAACTGTGGAAGCTTATATAGACAGGTGTGTGCCTTTCTAAATCAAGTCCAATCAATTTACCACAGGTGGACTCCAATCAAGTTGTAGAAACATCTCAAGGATTATAAATGGAAACAGGATGCATCTGAGCTCAATTTCAAGTCTCGTTGCAAAGGGTCTGAATATTTTTGTAAATAATGTTTTTTATTTTTTATTTGCTAAAATTTATAAAAACCTGTTTTCGCTTTATCATTATAGGGTAATGTGTGTAGATTGAGGAATTTATTTGATCCATTTTAGAATAAGGCTGTAACGTAACAATGTGGAAAAAGTAAAGGGATCGGAAAACTTTCCGAATGCACTGTATTTCCTGTTTTTGAACAGGAAGCTACTTTTAGAAACTGAGTCATACCGTCTAAGTGATTACGGGAGATGTACTTGAGGGCCTCATCCAATAGGATGACGGGGATGGAGATCTTTAGGACCACAATCCACTGGCACCAGGACAGAGGGGTCACTTGGAAGATCAGCTGGAGAGCAGAGAAAAGAGGTGGACCAGGTCAGAGAGAGGGATACACTAGAAAGCAAACTATTGCTGACGGACAGACAGAACCTATGTATATGCTGTACTCACAGGCAGGGGCTCAACGTAGAGGATGAGGAAGTGGAGGGACAGGGAGAGGACTATGGCCCCCAGCAGCCAGAAGTTCACCCAGGGAGGCATCCTGATCAGGGACTGGTTCTCAGACAGACTAGAGGCAGGAGGAGAAGCCACATTAGAAAAAAATATTCATAGACAAGACAACTACTGGACCCAAAACATGGTCTACAGGGCAATTATTATGGTGCAGATGTACAGTATGAGGCCTGGGCCCGTATCCACAAAGCATCTCAGAGTAGGTGTGCTGATTTAGGATATATTATCGTATTCATTATGATCTGAAAGGTAAAACTGATCGTAGATCAACACTCCAACTCAGAGTCTTTGTGGGTAAAGTCCCTGATTTACAGTAGTCTATACTCAAATGACTGGCCTAATAAAACTAATACAACTCTCAGAATCAGGGTGACATAGCAGAAGGCCAAAACATGAATGGAAAGTATTCAGACCACTGGACTTAATCCAACATTTTGTTACGTTACAGCCTTATTCTAAGTTGTATTTTTTCTCTCAAATCTACACACAATACCCAATAATGACAAAGCGAAAACAGGTTTTTAGAATGTTTTGCACAAAAATAACCTGACTTACATAAGTACTCAGAGACCCTTTGCTATGAGACTCCAAATTGAGCTCAGGTGCATTATGTTTCCATTGACTATCCTTGAGATGTTTCTACAACGTGATAGGAGTCCACCTGTGGTAAATTCAAATGATTGGACATGATTTGGAAAGGCACACACACCTGTCAACACAAGGTCCCACAGTTGACAGTGCATGTCAGAGAAAGAAATCAAGTCATGAAGTTGAAGGAATTGTCCGTAGCGCTACGAGACAGGATTGTGTCCAGGGCACAGATCTGGGGAAGGGTACCAAAATATTTCTGCAGCATTGAAGGTCCAAGAACACAGTGGCCTCAATCACTCTTAAATGGAAGTTTGGAACCACCAAGACATTTCCTAGAGCTGGCCGCCCGGCCAAACTGAGCAATCGAGGGAGAAGGGCCTTGGTCAGGGAAGTGACCAAGAATCCGATGTTCACTCTGACAGAGCTCTGGAGTTCCTGTGTGGAGATGGGAGAAACTTCCAGAAGGACAATCATCTCCGCAGCACTCCACCAATCAGGCCTTTATGGTAGAGTGGCCAGACGGTAGTCACTCCTCAGTAAAAGGCACATGACAGCGTGCTTGGAGTTTGCCAAAAGGTACCTAAAGGACTCTCAGACCATGGGAAACAAGATTCTCTGGTCTGACTGCCAAGCGTCACGTCTGGAGGAAACCTGCCACCATCCCTACGGTGAAGCATGGTGGTGGCAGCATCATGCTGTGGAGATGTTTTTCAGCGGCAGGGACTGGGAGACTAGTCAGGATCGAGGGAAAGATGAACGGACTAAAGTACAGAGAGATCCTTGATGAAAACCTGCTCCAGAGCGCTCAGGACCTCAGACTGGCGTGAAGGTTCACCTTCCAACAGGACGACGACCCTAAGCACACAGCCAAAACAACGCAGGAATGGCTTCGGGACAAGTCTCTGAACATCCTTGTGTGGCCCAGCCAGAGCTCGGACTTGAACCCGATCAAACGTCTCTGCAGAGACCTGAAAATAGCTGTGCAGCGACACTCCCCATCCAACCTGACACAGATGAGAGGATCTACAGAGATAAATGGGAGAAGCTCCCCAAATAGAGGTGTGGCAAGCTTGTAGCGTCATACCCAAGAAGTCTCGAGGCTGTAATCGCTGCCAAAGGTACTAAAACAAAATACTGAGTAAAAGGTCTGAATACTTTCTGAAAATCCCCAAACATGTGTTTTTGCTTTGTCATTATGGGGTATGGTGTATAGATTGATGAGGGGGATTTTTTTTTAATCCATTTTAGAATAAGGCTGTAACGTAACAAAACGTGACATTTTCTAGATTGACTGACATTCATGTCTTAAAGTAATGATGGACTGTCATTTCTCTTTGCTTATTTGAGCTGTTCTTGCCATAATATGGACTCTTTTACCAAATAGGGCTATCTTCTGTATACCACCCTTACCCTAACACAACTGATTGGCTCCAATGCATTAAGGAAAGCAATTCCACAAATTAACTTTTAACAAGGCACAACAGTTAATTGAAATGCATTCCAGGTGACTACCTCATGAAGCTGGTTGAGAGAATGCCAATAGTGTGCAAAGCGGTCATCAAGGCAAAGGGTGAGTACTTTGAAGAATCTCAAATATAACATATATTTAGATTTTTTAAATACTTTTTTGGTTACTACATGATTCCATATGTGTTATTTCATAGTTTTGATGTCTTCACTATTACTCTACAATGTAGAAAATAGTAAAAATAAAGAAAAACCCTTGAATTAGCAAGTGTCCAACCTTTAACTAGTACTAGTAAGAGGACGATATGCTTCTTTTGAGCCTAAAATTTAGAAAATCTGCCCAACATTTTAGGCGTAGACCCTATACCCCCTATATATATATTTATTGTGTATGTGTATATACATACATACATACATACATATCATTTAGCAGATGCTTTTATCCAAAGAGACTTACTGTCATGCGTACATACATTTAACGTACGTGTAGCCCCGGGAATTGAACCAACTATCCTGGCGCTGCAAGTGCCATGCTCTAACAACTGTGCTACAGAGGACCACCAGATATGGACCAAAATATATTCATGTATAATCATATAGTTCTGTTGCCCTCCCAAGTACAACATGCTGCTGACTGACCTGTTGAGGGAGTTGAACATCTCTATGGTGACCAGCACAGAGAGGGCCATGGTGGTAGGGTAGCGGGACTCAAACACCTCGCAGTTGATGCCCTGGAACATGGGGTTGTCCTCCGAGCACTGCATAAAGTGTCTCTGTGAAGAGAGGACAGAAGTTAGGTAAAGCAGGCTTCACAGCATATAACCAACATGGGGTTGACCTGCATACACTGATTGGGTCTCTGTGTAGAGGAGAGTGGTGAGGTAGGCTTTACAACAGACAAAATAGCACCATGGAATGGGCTTTGTGTTGCACTATTCAACTTAAGTATCTTCCATTCCATTTAGATACAGTCATTGCACATTGGAGTATTATTCCAAAGTTTCTTACACGGCATTAGATGAACAAGACTGACTTCAAGCAAGTCAACGACCAGAACACTCGAAGCACTGTGCGCACTTGTGCACAGGAAGTGACCTAACCTTGCGACCTGCTGTGTTGGGTCCCAGATTTGATCTGATACTGCAGCAGCTGCAGGAAACCCTTGACTCAGCTCCTCCTCTGTTCCCCCTTTCCTTCTCTGACATTTTCCCTTCTGGGGACCCTTGGACTCAGTTCACTCTTCCCTCCCTCCTCTGTTCCCGCTCTTTCTCTAACATTCCTATTTCCCTCAGACCACATGTGTCTTATTCTCCACCAGTGAACTCTATATTTTCTCTGAATTCTATTTCTGTCTCTATGTATGACCCCAGAGATTGTTGTCATGGCAAATAGCTGATGGGGGTAACGGGGGTTAACCATAAGAACAACCAAATATAGCCCAGAACTGTACTAAGTGATTAAGCACCATCCTCTGGGGATGGATGCTATTGAAAACACATATAAACAAGAGGTGTTTGAAAAGTTACTGGTTTTCCTGAGAAGAATATCAATTTCTAGAGGCAGCAGAGAAAAGGGGTTGACCTAGGTCCTATTTATTAGGACACACTGTAGCAAAAATGGTTTTTAACTAGCTGGACATATTCAAGCAGTCCCTCCTTGTTTCAGTCGGTTTTCTTCCACCCGGTGGCTAATGAATAGGACCCTAATGAAGTCATTGTAATGGTGTGTTTGTTTCCACTCACCAGCTGGTAGAAGGTCACATTTGGGCCTTCCTCATCAAACAGGTACCACCAGGTGGCAGCACCCACCGTGCCCAGACCAACATACCCTGCAGGAACACACAGAGACAGTCAGGCAGAAGTCAGAATCCAAGCAACCGTGAGAGCCAGGTCGATCACGCTTTAACCCCCCATGTTAGGAATGAAAGTCACATTAGGGTAGTCTCCAACTAGCTAGCATGACACTTTGATTATGACTTGCGAGACTACATGAGAGATAAAAAGAATGAATGAGCAACTCTTGTTGTATTATAACCAGTGTCCAGTAGACCAGACAGTGTCTCACCTCCAATGGCCAGGTATCTGAAGAACAGCCATCCAGAGATGAGGGGCTCCTTGGGGTTGCGGGGTGGTTTGTCCATGATGTCCAGGTCTGGGGGGTTGAAACCCAGGGCAGTCGCAGGGAGACCATCTGTCACCAAGTTGACCCACAGCAACTGTACCGGGATCAGAGCCTCAGGCAGACCCAAGATGGCCGTCAGGAAGATGCTTCAGACAGAGAGAGTAAACACACATCAGAAATACAAAGAAAACAACGACAGTCAGCATTCTTGACATAGGAAAATGTGTGATTTTGTGTGCAGTGCATGCATCACTGCTTACCAGACGACCTCGCCGACGTTTGAGGAGATGAGGTATCGTATGAACTGTTTCATGTTGTTGTAGATGGCCCTGCCCTCCTCCACAGCCGCCACGATGGTAGAGAAGTTATCATCAGACAGAACCATCTCAGAGGCTGACTTAGCCACAGCCGTGCCCGAGCCCATGGCAATGCCAATCTCTGCCTTCTTCAGGGCTGGCGCATCGTTCACCCCATCACCAGTCTGTGGAGGAAAGCAAAAGTATTTCATTATTTAAAAGGGTGTTATACAGACATGCGATGATGGGAAAACTTGATAGTTCACAGAACTCTTCATTGTCAAGCCAAGTCAGAATAGATTGGCCCATAAGTGAGTTATTCAAAGAATTAGATCTAACATTTGATCTATGTATTCATTGATTTATTTGTACACAAATGAAGTAAAGTCAACATCAATCAAGATCTAGTCAAAATTATACTGAAATGAGGCACTGAGCTCCCAGGCAGTTGAATGAGACAAATGGGTGGAGCTGTGCATTAACCCTCTCCTCACCATGGCAGTGATCTCATCAAACGACTGCAGGAAGCCCACGATCTTAGACTTGTGGGCTGGCTCCACACGGGCAAAGCACCGTGCCCGCTTTACAGCTTCTCTCTGGGACTCTATGGGTAGGTCGTCAAACTCCCTGCCGGTGTAGGCCTTGCCCACCACATCCTCATCCTCGCTGAAGATACCGATGCGTCGGCAGATGGCCACAGCCGTGCCCTTGTTGTCCCCGGTGATCATGATGACACGGATGCCCGCCTCGGCGCAGAGCTGGATGGCGCCAATCACCTCCTTCCTGGGCGGGTCCAGCATGCCCACGCAGCCAATGAACGTTAGGCCCGTCTGGAGAGAGCGAGGAGAGGATGCAGAGAAAAGAGGAGAAGAGGGGTAGGAGGCAGGTAGAGGAAGAGGATGAGGGAATGTCGAGGACAGAATGTGAGCACCAGATAGATGAGCAGCACCCAGTCAGGCATCAGAATACAACCTGGATGTAGCTCAAGCTAAAGGATAAAGGGTGTCAGAGTAGGGGGAGCGCACCACATAAATACAATGATAATAATTTGTAAGGTGGATGATCTCTCCTTACATAGGACATGTCTATAAAAACAAAACAAATAACCTCTCCCTGCCCAGTTCTGTCCATGCCCTGTCTCTGACATAGCACACAGAAACCTACAAACACTAAGGTTTTCCATCTCTCTCTTGTACCTCATACTCAGCGAACTTAGTGGCATTCTCCAGATCCATGTCTTCCCGTTTTGGTGGTAAATCCCGTGTGGCCATTCCCAGGCATCTCAGTGTGTCCCTGCCGGTGCCCCAGTCCCTGATCAGGGAGGTCAGCTGCTCTCTCAGGGGCATGGTCAGCGCCACCTTCCCTGTGCCAACACGCAGGTACTGGCAACGCTCCATCACGCTCTCTGGGGCACCCTGTGAGATTGAAGTGGAGAGGTGTGTGTGTGTGTGTGTGTAGGGAGAGGGTAGGGGGGGGGGGGGGGGGGTACAGGGGTCAAAAGGACACACAAGGTTAAAAAAAATGACAGCAAAACAACTTGGACATCCAAGCTCCTAATCACTCTGGCTTACAGAGAAAATGTATTATTAAAGCATGTGAGAGATCTGTTGACTGAGGGGTGTTTGTGTGTGTACCTTGATGAACATCTTGCTCCCAGAGCCTGGTTTGCTAGTGGGGGTACAGTACACAGACATGGACTTGCGGTCGCGAGAGAACTCCAGAGTAAACTCTTTCTTCATCAGCTGCCTGATGACCTGGTGAGAGAGAGAGAGAGAGAGACACCCCAAGAGAGAGAGAGAAGAGAGCAAAAGAGAAAGAGAATGAGAGAGACTGGGTGTTTATTCCAGACAGGCGTGTTTGTGGGCAGCGGTCATCCTCTCAGTACCAGGTGGGGGACCGGGAGGCTTGACTCTGCCTTGGCTGTTGTTGTTGTTGTTTTGATGGAGGGGGCTCTAATGGGCCAGGTGTGGGACTGAGACTGGAAGGCTTCTCTTTGGCTGTGATGCTAACATGATGGATGAGACACTCCAGCATCCTATCTACTCTGGACTGGGACTGGGAGGCTGTGTTGTGTTTGTGATGGAAGGGGCTTTATCAGACTAAGGCCCGTATCCACACAGCCTTTCAGAGTAGACCCGCTGATCTATGATCAGTTTAGCCTTTTAGATCATAATGAATAAGATTATATGGACAGATCCTAGATTTTTGTATTTAACCTTTATTTAGATCAGCACTCCTGATTTGTGGATCTGGGCCCAGATGGGTGACAGAGGTTTGGCTGTGTTTTTGACACTGGATGGATGGTACTCTAACATCCTGTTTGGGCTCAGAGTCAGCCAAAGGCACCAGACACAACTGAGCAAGTCTGTATATGAAGGGCCAGGATCAATCAGGGACAGACAGGACCCTCTGTCTATGTGAGTTCTAGTGCCAAACAGGTGGTCCATGTTGATTTTACAAGGGACACAGACCATTTAGTGGGTGCAACTCAACTTGGCCTTAAGGCATAAACTTGTAATGAAGTGTAAGGTTAACATAGAACGTATACAGCCCTGCGTTCACATCCTTAAAAATCAGCAAAATGTCTGACTAACATGCATCATACTGATCAAGCTGTAAATAATCAGAAATGGTTGGTTAGATTTGCATTGTCATTCATTTGTGGATACTGAGAGACCCATTTCCCTCGCTTTCCATTTCCTAGTGTCTAGTTACGAAGTACCACTAGGAGTCACCCTCGTTCCAGTTCCCATGAGCTTTCCCCCTCTCTCCCCCTCCCAGCTCAGACATCTCTGACGTGGAGACATGATGCCAGGGGCCTCCATAGACACTTCACAGATGTCCTCACAGACAGAGAGCCGCTGAGCCAAAAGACCCCTCTTCCCATCATTAAGCCACTGAGACACTGAGCCCATATTAAGCCAAAATCCCTCTCTTCCTCCCGTCGTAAAACAAAAGACGAGGAACGTGAGCCGAGTCGGTCTAGTGACGGCAGAGGAGGAAGCTAAACATCGTCTTACACACTTCACCGACAACTAGTGCATTAGTAGGAAACGACATCCTATTTATTTTCTGTTCAAAGCCCTAACAGAGGGCTGGAAAGTTTAGCTAACCTCTTCATAAACTCCCTGGCTTGTCTAAATATTATCATCTCTAGCCTCTGAGGACGACTTGTGTCAGTGACAGGGTTTTTTCTTGTCGTGGGACCGTTGGGAATTTTAAAATGGAACTTTATCTGGGGTTCAGTGGAAAAACTTGGAACCGCTGGTCATTGACAAGAGCACAGGGAGTTAGACTCTCTCTCACGCCTACCTGTCACTGGTCATTCACAAAGACAGAGAGAAGAGTCAGATGAGGAAAGGCGTCATTCGCACAGATGGAAGCTCAGAGCCCATCACTGGGAATTCACCACAGGGCAGTTAGGTCAGTTCGTAGCACTTTACAATAACTCCACATAATAAAGAATTTATAGTGGATTAGTTCATTTATTAATAATTCATAAGACGTTTAATACAATTTACTAATCATTAGTTAAGACTGCATCATCTCAAGTGTGGGCTATTTATACTTGTTACTTATACATGTTTTAAGTGACCACTATTTTCTGTGTGCGTGCGCATCTTTGTTATCATTCATGCATTCGGGACATAATGTAAAACCTAGTTTGTATACCTAGCTAAGTCTAAGAAGAAATTTGCAAGCCTGTCTTAATCACACAGCTAAATTTAAATCACGCAACCTTTTAGTTATGGGTTAACCAAGATAATAAACTGGGTGGTTTGAGCCCTGAATGCTGATTGGCTGAATGCCGTGGTATATGACAAAACGTTTATTTTTACTGTTCAAATTACATTTGTAACCAGTTTATAATAGCAATAAGGCACCTCAGCGGTTTGTGGTATATGGCCAATATACCACAGTAAGTGCTGTGTCCAGGCACTCAGTTGTGGTGTGTATAAGAACAGCCCATACCACACCCCCTCGTGCCTTATTGCTTAATTAGACTGTCCTAAGGAGTGACTGCAATCCACACTGGTTTTTGCAGGAAATTCCCTGCCAAGAAATGCTTGTGTTCACAATATTTTCATATACATCCTCTGTAGTGTGTGCTTATTGTTTAACCATTGAAATGTTCTAGGGGCCATTTTGAGACCTTAAGGAACATCAGGTACTGCTGGAATGTCTACTAATGGCACGTCCATCTTTTTGTGAGAAATCACACTGTTCGCTCAAAACATTTATAAAGTATAAATAAAGTATAAATATCCCACACTTTAGAAGAGACCACGCAAAAATACTCAACTAACGATTAGTAAATGGTTTTAAATAACCTATATTAAACATCTTATTAATGATTTTATGAAATCATAATTCAATACGTTAAAAGTGATTGATAAATGTGTGAATAACTAGGTTACTAAATGTACAAATGTGGGAGTAATTATTAATTTATGAATATGCTATTCACTTAGCCATTATAAATGCTTTTTTACTTATTATAAAGTGCTACCCGAGAATCTGTATTCTCACACATTCTCTCTCAGGGTTTACAAACACCTTTAGTGCGGGCCAGCCAGTTACCAATGCAATTCGGACTACAAATGGAGCAATCACTGGTTTCATTAAATAATCAATTTTATGCGAGAAACCCATTTAAGTGCTAAACTAGGAGCTGAGGTGATCTTAGAGATCATTGTCCCATGCGTTGAAAGCCAATAGGTACCTGCTCCCATTACCATACTTTGTTCAAACTTGTTGTCCAAGTTCAGTTGTTTAATCACTGTGTTCATGACAATGTTAGATACATAATTAAATATGTATATGAATATGCGAGCAGTATGAAGACTGCCTAATACACACAACATGCATGGATAGATGTGTTGTACATATTCCATCCACAATCCCTCCCCACTTCCCCCAGTGTTTTCCCTAGCTGCTTACTGCGTTGCACGCTCCGGCGCGCTCCACCTTGCTGAGGCCTGACATGTCAGTCTTGAACACATTCATCTTCTCCACCAGGGTAGTGAGGGCAGTCTCTGTCGCCTCACCCACCTTCTCATACACTCCTTTGGCCTAGGAGGGGAGAGGGGAAAGGATTGGTTAGTCAAAAGCACGGAGAAACACTGTCCGTGTTCGAATACCCTCATTTGCGTTCTAAATTGTAGGCATTTCGGGTATGCGAAAATAGAGAATTGAGTATGCTTTAAATGCCAGGATAAACTAATTTGGGATTTTCATCTAGTAGAATTGGCTGCACCCTATTAAGGAGGAGAATCTTTGAGACCCACATGTGTCTGACAACAGCTGATAAAATCACAAGGCGATGTGCCATACAAAAATGAATGAATGGCTGGAATCAACACAATTGTGCATTAAATGACACATTCTCAGTATGGATGAGTCTAGTATGTTGATATTTGTTGCTTATTGCATTAGGTGTGACTACTCTGTGCGTACTAAATAGTATACTGTATGTGGTACAATTAGTACAAAGTATGTAAGACATCTAGGCAAGACAGATTTCGGACACAGCCACTTGTCACATGTGCCGAATACAACGTGTAGACCTTACAGTGAAATGCTTCAAGAAAGAGTTAATAAAATATTTAGTAAATAAACAAAAGTTTTTAAAAATCGAATCAAATCACAAAGTAACAAGAACTGTACATAACAATAAACGGTGGTATATACAGGGGGTACCGGTACCGAGTCAATGTATGGGAGTACAGGTTAATTGAGGTAATTTGTAAAGTGACTACGCATAGACAATAAACAGCGAGTAGCAGCAGTGTAAAAACAAAAAGCGGGGGTTCGTAAATAGTCCGGGTCGTCATTTGATTAGTTTAGTTGTTCAGCAGTCTTATTATGGCTTGAGGGTAGAAGCTGTTAAGGAGTTTTATGGTCCTATACTTGGTGCTCCGGTACCGCTTGCCATGCGGCAGCAGAGGTAACAATCTATGACTAGGGTGACTGGAGTCGGACAATTTTTGGGGCCTTCCTCTGACACTCCTGGATGTCAGGAAGCTAGGCCCCAGTGAAGTACTGAGCCGTACGCACTACCCTCTGTAGCGCCTTCCAGTCAGATGCTGAGTAGTTGCCATACCAGGCTGTAATGCAACCAGGATGCTCTCGATGGTGTATAACTTTTTGAGGATCTGGGGACCCATATCAAATCTTTTCAGCCTCCTGAGGGGGGAAAGATGTTGTCTTGATGTGTTTGGACCATGATAGTTTGTTGGTGATGTGGACACGAAGGAACTTGAAGCTCTCGACCCGCTCCACTTCAGTCCCGTCGATGTTAATGGGGGCCTGTTCGTCCCTCCTTTTCCTATAGTCCACAATCATCTCCTTTGTCTTGCTCACATTGTTGTCCTGGCACCACACTGCCAGGTCTCTGACCTCCTCCCTATAGGCTGTCTTATCGTTGTCGGTGATCAGGCCTACCACTGTTGGGTCATCAGCAAACCCTCCCCAAGCCCAAATATAAAAAATGATGCTATAAAATTTTTTTTTGAAAAGTGTGCAGCGCATCAACTCTTCATTTAACGGATTACAGTTTGAATCGGTCTTCCATGGAAATATAACGTTTATTTTGAAAGTAATAAATATAGATATTTTTAAAAGCATTCATGATTTGCGTAAATGTAATATACTAACTATTACTCTTGTTTAAAATATGAAATGGTATTACACTTGGTGAAGAGCACATTATGACTTGTTTAGGACTCGAAACCTAAAGTTTAGGACTTGAGACTTGACGGTCTTGACTTGGGACTTGAGTGCTAAGACTTGACTTACTTGTGACTTACTTGTGACTTACTTGTGACTTACTTGTGACTTACTTGTGACTTGTAAAATAATGACTTGGTCCCACCTCTGATAAGCACTGATGTGACGTCTAAAAGTCTGACTAACCAAGGTGTGTGTGTGTGTGTGTGTGTGTGTGTGTGTGTGCGCACGTCAATTAGTGAGTGCATTCTCTCAGTAATTCACATCAACCTTCTCTAGTCCTCATTAGATTACTTGAGTCATAGTGAGTGAGTGGTGTGGTTTCATAGCTGGCTGACCTGACCTGCCAGGTAATGTCCTCTGTAGCTCAGTTGGTAGAGCATGGCGCTTGCAATGCCAAGATAGTCGGTTTGATTCCTTTGACCAACCATACGTAAAATGTATGCAATAGCTTTCATTATTATGACGTGAGTAGGTGGAGCCCACCGTGTTTTAATAGGACACAGCCCTGCCCACACTGTACCTGTCTGCCCCACTGAACACCACATGGTCAATAAACCCCCACTGCCCTCCACCGCCATCAGGGTCCACTAATCTCAAACCACTCTGTCCACACAGGTGCTCTACCTTTATCGTCCCTTCCCTCCTCCCTCCATCCATTATCTCTAGTTGGGAAAGACACACTTCTACAAAATAGCATGCTAAATCAGTTCTACAACGAGTCTTTTTGGGAAACAATCACAATTTCCTCTGTTTGAATAGCTTGTAATTAAACTGCTGTGTCCTTGGCTTCATTTACACACAGCATGGTTACCATGACACCGTGGTGATGACAGAGGTGAGAAAAGCAATCAGAGAACTAGAGAAACAGAATCACACATCAGAGTAAAATTAGATCAGCTACTGTAGGAGGCTTGGATATGTGTGTGTGTGTGTGTGTGTCTTCGTTATCATTCATGCATTTGGCATAATGTAATACCTAATCTGTATACTTAGCTAAGTCTATGAAGAAATTTGCAAGCCTGTCTTATTTTCACAAAACCTCTCTTAGAGTGGAGTCTGCTTTGCATGGCAAACACACTCATTTGTGTATCACGGAGGTTAGTCCAACTCAACATTAATAATGACATCAGTCAAACCTAGGAGAAGGCAGCAACAGATGTGCAGCCATGTCTACGGCTCAGTGTGTGTGCCACAGCTGCTCAGAGCGAAGGCTTCTTACCACTGAGGAAAACAGGGTGAAAGGACAGGAACAGAGAGGGTCAGGCTGCAGAAGAGTGTCTTAATGACTCACAAAAACAGTGTGTGTGTGTCAGCACTGACCTCATTGTAGTCCAGTGAGGAGTCGTTGCACATGGAACACACAGTGGCCAGCTCCAGTAGTCCATCATAGTCTCCGCACTGGACCACCTTGTCCCCTTTCAACCTGGAAAAGAACGCACACATATATTTTTTTTTCTATCCTTGTGGGACCAGACAATTTATTCCCATTCAAAATTATATTTACCTTAACCTTTAACCATTAAACTAACCTTAACCCTAAACCCTAAAATAGCCTTTTTCCTTGTGGGAACTGGCAAAAAAAGTCACAATCATATCATTATTTGTTTTTTTAACTATCCTTCTGAGGGACTTCTAGTCCCCACAAGGATAGTAACCCCCCCCCGACATTTGTTAGATACTAGCACACCTTAATTCACTCTCATAACTAATAATTGAGTACATGTACAATGTGATTTCTGTACACACAAGCTGTATCTAACCCATTCAGTTGTGTAACTGCCAGTGTCTTAAGATCAAGATTTCAAATACACTGAGTGTACAAAACATTAGAAACACCTTCCCAATATTGAGTTGCACCTCTCAGAACAGGCTCAATTTGTCAGGGCATAGACTGTACGAAGTGTGGAAAGCGTTCCACAGGGATGCTGGCCCATGTTGACTCCAATGCTTCCCATAGGTGTGTCAAGTTGGCGGGATGTCCCTTGGGTGGTGGAGCACTATTGATACACATGGGGAAACTGTTGAGCGTGAAAAACCCAGGAGAATTGCAGTTCTTGACACACAAACCGGTGCGCCTGGCACCCACTACCATACCCTGTTCAAAAAGGTGCATACATTTGTCTTGCCCATTCATTCTTTGAATGTCACACATACACAATCCATGTCCACGTCTATCTCCCCTTCATCTACACTGATTGAAGTGGATATGGTGACCACATTTAAAAACACCCAAATGTGGGGCATGATGATTTTGCAGGATATTAACGGGGCAGTGTAGCCTACATTACTTATTTTTTGTTGTTTTTGTGGGGGGTGGCTGGGCTATTGAATCTCATTATAGAATATGCATTAAATGCATCCTCCAATTGCAACATCTACCTATGCCCACATATTGTCTCAATAATATTTTCTATGTTTAATACCCTCAAATACCAAGGTGGGCATTCCTAATTTCAAAATAGGCCACCATCACTGTCAATCGTGAATTATACATCTGTATCACGTTTTACCGGTGAAACGTCCAAACTAACTGCATCTACATGCCAGCCATTTGATCTCAATCAGTTTCATAGGAATATGCATTTAGAGCTTGAATTACTGTTCCATGAACAAATTAGAACAGGTGGTGTTATAACTATAGCCTAGCCTTGCTGTATTTTGTTTCAATCCCAGCACATTCTGCCTAGTGGCACGCAAGGTTGAGTTTGGGCCACAGGAAAAAAAGTGTGACTTCAGTTAACCATCCTAAAATGGAATGAGAAATTAGGTGGTGTTTTTCGATGCAACAGTGACATTACTATATTTCTTACTGTTATGTAGAATACTAATTAATCATTATGTGGTCTTTAAGAAATTGATTCAGCTGCTTTGATCTAACTTCACTAAACAAGCACCATTGTGAGAAGTGGTTGAGCGACACTCCGGTGCACGCCAGCAGCACTAAGCCCCTGCTCCCGCTGCACCAAACGAGCTAATTGAAGCACACCTAGCCTACTCTTTTGCCAAATGCAAAATTTGGTGATGCAGAAACGAGACTGTTTTATGAAAATCTGAGAATATTTGACCAAGGAAACATTTTTGGCTGGTCTAAAACAGTTACGAAGGGAGAGTTAAAACAGGATCGAGTGAAGTAGCAGCAAATATGTTGAATGAGCAACTAATGAGCATGGAGAGCCTCAAGTTTGACGAAATTACCGTAGTTCTTTCAGTCTAATACGGCTATTTATTTTGGCCTACTTCTGTAGCGCATCAGAAGCATGCTTTTTGTAAATAGTTAGGACTAACTGTCCTCTCCTATTTTTTGCTGTAATTTAACCAGAAAGGATTTGAGAAATCTGATTGGTTGACGATAAGGCTTATGAAATTGGCCTACCTCGCGTCTTGCATTGAGCAGAATATCACCAGTGCCACATCGTTATGATATACATCTTGTCATAAGTGCAACATGACCCCAAGAGATAGGTTGGAATGTCTGACTCTTTTTCTAAATTAGTGGTATTTGAATTTGTTGATCAAATACAGTACATGATTGTTTGATTGCGGAACAAATGGCCAAAATGAGGGAATGCCCACAATCTGAGACAGGTAGTCATCCTATTAACAGGTGACATCAATAAGGGATCATTGCATTCACCTGGTCAGTCTTTGTCAAGGAAAGAGCAGGTGTTCTTAATGTTTTGTATACTCAGTGTACGTCGGCAACGACAGTAATATAAATGACACCCATAACATAGAGCTCCTAGTCAGTTTTAGAATGGGTAACTAGCAATAGGCTGGTGCTAATGCTTTACCATGGACGAAGTGTGCAAAGTGTTGAAGGTACCAAACTGTCTGTTCAAGCAGTTGGCACACAATTCGGACACTCATCGGCATAGCACAAGACATGCAACCAGAGGTCTCTTCACAGTTCCCTGGTCAAGAACAGAGGCTGGGAAGCACACAGTATTAAATAGAACCATGACTAAATGTAACTGCCACCCCAGGTAACTCAAGCTAGCAATAAAACCAGAAACAAAAACAAGATTAATAAAAATAAATGGAAACACCTTACGACAAAACGGGGACTGTGGAGAGACATTTTTATATATTTTGTACTGTATCATTTCTTGTATTTCGTAGGTGGGTGGCCTTGTACGGGCAGGAGCTCTCTCGTTTATGAAGAGTGAGTCAGAAGCAGGAAATTATGTAGTAGTGTAGTGTTTTGTATATTATGTTATTATTTTATTTATGTTTTTTTGTTTCCTGTTCGGACCCCAGGAAGAGTGCAACGGCTAATTGAGATCATAATAAATAGTGCGAAATACTACAACACACTTAATTTTCATCATGAGACAAATCTTTTGGTTTTCTACACAAAGTTTCAAAGGAAATGCTGTGATCTATTCAATAAACAAAATAGACTAGAAAAAATGGATAAGAGTGTGGCAGTATAGCAGGAACAGTGGCATTTAGTGGGCAAAACCTAGAGAATATTGCTATTCTCTGAAAAGTGGGAGGGAAAAAACATCACCAGGTTCACAGGGAATACAATACATAGTATGGAGAAGCAATACTCCAAGCCACAGCTTCATTCTACTTGTCAAACATTGAGAACTGATACTGTATACTGGTTGTTGGGGTGGGATTGGCATTGGGTGTGGAGGGTACGTAGGTGGCTTTTGACAATTTGTCGTACTCATTGGTAGGAAGAAGTTTGGTCCAAATCAAATGTTGGGTACTATATTTATTGAATATTATGCTATAAATAAAATTAACAAAATAATGTTTTAGGAATGCCAATCCTGTTTCAGATCAATCTGTAATGACATGGAACAACTCGTGTTAATGTGAGTGTGTTTGTGCGTTGGGAGCAGCAGCAGTTGCTGGTTGGTTGCATGACCACATGGCCCACAGCCCACTAGAGGCAGCAACAGTTGCTAGTAGAGCAACAGCCCACACAACAACCCACGCTGTATGGCACTGTACCGCAAGGCATGCCAGCCTGAGATTTCATAACATCTCAGTAGAGAACAAGTTTCACACCCACAAACCAACCAGAACAGTGATTAGGACACCTTTCTAAAACACAGTATCATCATGTTGCATTATATTGGATATAATCATGAGGTTTTAATCAACTTCAGTAGAGAAATTGTAATGAGTGAACAGTCTGAAGGGGAACATTTGGCATGGCAAGACAAAATGTAAATGTTTGAACCAGAAGAACTACAAAAAGCATATGCATAACAATGGTAGCAATTGAAAGAGAACACTTTGGAGATTATGGGGAAATTATCAGACCAAAGGTGAGGAAACCAGTTCCCCTAACAAGACTGAATCTAAACATTACACGGTTGATTTTCTATTTACTGTACTTCTCAGAGCATTTGTCAATAATGACATCTGAAAACACTCTGGATACTGTACATTCAGTAACATAAGACTATTCACTGAAATGTGCACAATACGAAAAAACTATTACAAGGGTTTGAGTGAGAGGTCTAACTGGTGTCTCAGTGGCCACACACCTCTCCAAACTGTGCGCAGTTCAAGTAATTTCAATACACTTTTATGACTCAAGGAAAGAGCTGTCAACTATAAAGGTGCTTTTATACTCTCTCCTAGCTTTGCCATTGAGGAACATAAGTAAGCACACTAGATTTTAGTTTGGAGCACAGCCCTGAGTCCCCAGCATCACACAATAACTGTTGTTGTTTACGCAATCCAAAAACGTTCCATTATAAATCGCAATCGTTGCCAGGTGGGCATCATTTGAAAGCTTATTCTATTGCCAACATGGCTGACTAAGACACTTCAGACAAACAATTGGAATTTTAGTGAATGGAGTCATGGGTGCATTCAAGTGCGTATTCCGCAGCTAATTTCCTTCACAATACAACTAACATAAGCTCATTTTGTTCAGGGTCGACCCAGGATATAACGCACATCCTCTTTGTAACTGTGGATCAAACATGGCGATCATAAACGTTGATACTGTAAATGACATGAGTTTTCAAATATGGAAATGTGAGGTACACATTTGGACTTCCGGGTATGTGGTTTGCTTGTAAGACATCAAAACTGTATTTATTATAACTCAAGCTCATCTTTCAGAACACAAACCGTTCCCGATGTACAGCATTTCCCTCACACAAACCCTTCCCGATGTACAGCATTTCCCTCACCGAGACTTCAACAAATGTGCAAAAGAATCCCAATTAGTGGGAGGGATGGGGGCATCTTGTCGCGTGAGCTGCGAAGTGGAGAACCTGAGCTCTGACATGTATAGCATGTTACCGTACAGCCACTGTGTTCCAATTTAGGTGCTTATCAATGACAAAACTGCCATTTTCAAACCGTATACAGGATGACAGGGGCTGTGAGTGGAAAGTGTTACCAATAAATACCTCAGCATTTCAAAATCATAACAGAGGTTGATATTGAAGTCGTTATTGTAAAAGAGAATGTGCTCTCAACTTATGACTTATGAGGTATTTCATTTTCTAATGAAAAGCAGAAGGGATGAACACTGAAGAAGATCTAGTTCTGGGCCTTTGCAGGTAGTCATTTGGGGAATTAGACTAGAGTGGGCACTCCAGATAGCGAGAGAGGAGGTCGTCAATCGGGCTATACTGACATTATACAGGAAGGGAAGGACTGAGATCAAGTCTGGAACACTATGACTTTGGCCCAGCTACACCCCAATCTCGCTAGTCAGAGCTATTTGTCATCTATTCCTCTAGGTTTTCTCCACAGTGAGACTATTTTAGTAGTTGTCACAGGTCGGTGTCCTTTCCTCTCTGCGCTATCTGTTCCATCATGGAAAAAGTTCACATGCTTCAGGAAAACATCATTTGCATTCTCCCTAAACTTCCCCAGAGCTGTTAACCATTTGCGACAGAGGAAAACAGAGGAAACCTATGGGGGGCTGGGGGTGGGAATGGGAGTTGGTATGGGGAAGGAAGGAGACTTCAAAAGAAACCCCTTTACATCAAATGGAAAAAAGGAGGTTAGGGGGCTTTTAACAGCAGGCCGGCCAGATGAAAGTGGTCGTGGTGGGACCAAGGCTTTTCCACTACCGCCTGTAAAAATAGGTGTCTGTCTGTCCAAGGACAGGGAAGGTTAACAATGGCCAGCCTTAACTTTCCTCTGGGGCTCAGTGCTTTGACTCTGGACCACACTCAACACACAATTTGCTGGGAAGTGTAGGAGATAAACCTCATAGTGTGTGTATGTTTGTTAGTTTGTGTACGCGTTTCCCACTTTGATGCCACAGTCACCACGAGTTGTAACCTGAAATCACACTTACAGTCATTTGCACTCTGTACACTAATACAAAGAAAGGTAGGAGGGGACACTCACACTTGCCCTTCAGGGGCATAGGTGGAGCCAGTTATAGAGAACTCATGGACAGCACAGCTGGAATCCTCCACCTTGTCCACCACAAACATCTGGAGAGAGAAGAGAGTTGGGATAGATAAAGCAGGTTAATGTAGGCTAGGATATCGTCAAAGAGTATACAGAAACTCTGTGCCAGGGATTCCCAGAGTTCTGTACAGGGCCATGGGAGAGGTGAAGGACATTCCCGCCCCGGGCCGCTGACGCGGAGGGAAACACACTCACGCACGCTCCCACACTCCCATTCAGTTGTAGCGCCACTCAACTAAGGGCTTTCCCACCACATAATGTCACACAGCAGTTTTTGTTTTTTCCTTCTCTATTTTTCCCAGCAGGCATTGGTTCCTGTGCTTACTGACCTTGGGACCAAACTATACCCTAAGTCTGTAATCCTGGCATACATAGCATGGATCACTAACCACACTGTTAGTGGAAGGCTAAGACTTGGGGGGGGGGCAGCGAGCGAGAATGAGAGAGCAAGTTGTTTCCCAGGTCAAATTTTGTTTTGATGTCTTGTCCGTCCTTCCCTGTGATCAGACTACTGTGTTGCCCAGAGTTCTGCTTTGTCTGCACTCATATATTGATTTCCTGTGTAGAGAGCCCAGCCCAGAACAATTAGGGTTTGGCTATGCTGACAGGTCTTTTAGGCTGGCAGCCCAGTGGTGAGGGTGGGGGTTCTACTGTAGCCTTGGATCTGCCCCTTCTCTCCTGTGTGTGTGTTACATGCATGCATTCGATCTGGCCCTCTCCTTTCTCTCTTGTTCTGGCTGCAGCGGTGATAACAGGTGGAATGGATCTGATGAGGTTCATTTATGGGAGTGCATCGATTGGCTTGTCACAGGGGTCTGTTGTTCCATTCACACTGGCTGGGACCACTGAGGAGGTTACAAAACAGACACACAGCCTTTGACTTTCCTCACATCAATATTCTCTCTCTGTAATCACAGACTTGCCATCTGGACCAGACACAACCATAGTAACCATGGAGAGAAGGGAGGAGATTGGCTAGGGCGGTCAGGTCGTGCACACACAATAAGGAAAATACTCCCTCCTGTCCGGGTTTTACTCGACTTTAAAGTCAATTAAATCTGGACGATTAAAGAATGAATGAAGAAAAAAAACGTATTTTCCCTTCACTACATCCGCTGCTACTGCTTCTAGAGGGTGTGTGTCTTCTGTTTATACCGAGAGTAGTTTACAAAACATGTGTGAAATCTACTCCAGCTGAGAAGGTCTTTAACATTACACAGATCAGAGTCATCATGTCTGGAACTGCTCATTTAGACAATGGGAAGTCGTACTCAGGGCGTTTCAAATGAACAGTGACTATCTAATAACACTGGCTATCTATCAATTTAAAGACACTGCAAACAATGTGACCATTAGTCAGTCTAGGGTCTAACCTGACTATGATGGCTAGTTCTATGCGACGCTGGATGCTCAGGTGACATACAGGTTCTCTAGGATAGATCGAGCATCAAGAACAACAACCCTCCTCTGCCACAGAAGCTTTATCTACTGACAATCTACCTACCGTGGGCCTCCTCAGTCCTCATCAAACAGTAACTGAGTAACAAACTGAATAATGTGAATGAGAAAAATGATTAGACTGACAAATAACCGCTGTGATTGGTGCCCCAGTGTGTCTGTGGCCCAGATCATACACTGTTCTTTAGGAGATGAGATAGGAGCTGGATTCTGTGTCTTAAATCTTTTTTTCACTGATCCTGGATATGTCACCTTGGAGCCCAGGAGTTGACTGCAGTAATTATTGGAAAGGGGATACCTAGCCAGTTGCACAACTAAATGCATACCCACTCAAAATGTGTCTTCCACATTTAACCCAACCCCCTCTGAATCTTAGAGGTGCAGGGGGCTGTCTTAATCGACGTCCACGTCATTGGTGCCCAGGGAGCAGTTGTTGTTGGGGTGTAACTTCCTTGCTCAAGGTCATAACGGCAGATTTTTTCCACTTTGCCGGCTCAGCGATTCGATCCAGCAACCTTTCGTTTACTGGCCCAACGCTCTTCACCGCTAGGCTACCTGCTGCCCCTTATTGTGCATAGTCCCTGATAAGTAAGCTAACAACATAAAATACATGTCAAATCAAACTGTGTCATATGCGCCGAAGACCACAAGTGTAGACCTTACCATGAAATGCTTACTTTACAAGCCTTTAACCAACAGTGCAGTTCAAGAAGAAAATAGTCAATGTGCTGGGGTACAGGTTACTGATACAATGTTTTACCACATGGCCTATCAGGACTGCTATTAGCATATTTGTAATAACTGCTATTTCAGTGTTTTGGTCATGTTTGTCACTGCATATTTCTCTCACTATCAGAGATGTGGTTTCCATGGAAACAAGGCACTACACGATTCATATGAACTAATGGTGCCTGTCTGTAGAAGTTGAAACTCTCCTCAATACAATTTGACTTGCCCTTTATTGTGTGTATTGTGCTGTGTTGGCAGCAGTACCAAAGTGAGAGTGTCCCTGATCTGTGTACTGGAAATGAAATGGTATGTCATCATAGAGGGTATTCACTCCTGTGTGTGACCGTGCCCTGGGATATCCCCTCGGCTGGGAAAGCAGGATATGACAGGGCTACGGGACACAGACGTTCTTATCAGAACCATATGGCACAGCTAGACCCAGCTTAAGGTCAAGGACACGCTTGCACACACACAGACAGACAGGCAAGCACGCAGGCAAGCATGCAGGCAGACACACGCACGCAGGCAGACACGCACGCAGGCAGAGGCAAGCCCGCAAACACACGCACGCACACAGGCATAGACACACACGCACGCACACAGGCAGGCATAGGCACGCACACAGACACACGCACGCAGGATAAAGGCACGCAAGCAGACGCACGAAGACAGGCAGACGCACGCAGGCAGGCTCACGCGCACGCAGGCAGACACTCGCACGGACACGCAGGCAGATGCAGCCAGACGCACGCTTGCAGACGCACGCAGAAGCACGCTCGCACGGACACGCAGGCAGACGCACGCTGGCAGACGCACGCTCTCTCGCAGGCAGGGAGACGCACGCAGGCAGACACGCACGCAGACGCAGGCAGGCAGACACGCACGCACGCAGACAGGCAGTTAGATGCACGCAGGAGCACGCTCGCACGGACACGCAGGCAGACGCACGCTCTCTCGCAGGCAGGGAGACGCACGCAGGCAGACACGCACGCACGCAGACAGGCAGTCAGATGCACGCAGGAGCACGCTCGCACGGGCACGCAGGCAGGCTCACGCGCACGCACGCAGGCAGGCAGACGCGCACGCTTGCAGACGCACGCAGGAGCACGCTCGCACGGACACGCAGTCAGACGCGCGCGCTCAGGCACGCGCGCGCGCAGGCACACACGCAGGCACACACGCAGGCACACACACGCAGGCACACACACGCAGGCACACACACGCAGGCACACACACGCAGGCACACACACGCAGGCACACACACGCAGGCACACACACACAGGCACACACACACAGGCACACACACACAGGCACACACACACAGGCACACACACACAGGCACACACACACGCAGGCACACACACACGCAGGCACACACACACGCAGGCACACACACACGCAGGCACACACACACACACGCAGGCACAGATAACTCACAAGCGAGGAAAATGTAGAGTAGGATTTAAAAAATAATAATTTTAAGTCAAGTATATTGCAAATTAAAGCTTTACAAATCCATATCTGATCCTTGCTCCTGGACTGGCATCCTGGAAACCCTGAAATGCCCTTAAGGTTCCATCATCACTCCAAAACAAAATGGAAAAACACCACTGACCCAATGTTAGGACTGAGGAGAGAGTTGCTTTCATTTATTTTTGTTAACCTTGATTTATAGAGGTTAGTCTCAGAGACAAAATCTATAATACAAGAGAGACCTGGGTTCAAAATGACAGCAGTAAGTCAGGGACCATTTCCGCTGCCGTTTCCTATCAGGTAAATTCTATCACTCAAAACTGATGGAAAAACAACGCTGCACCACGGTGAAGACTGAGGAGGGAGAGCAGGTCTGTGTTTCCCTTAATCTCTCAACTGCATTAAGCTAATATACCCTGGGCCCGGAGGGTAAATATTTACCAGAGAGAGCAGAGCAGTTGAGTCCCAAATGGCACCCTTTTCCCTTTATAGAGCACTACTTTTGACCAGAGACCATAGGTTTGGGAGTCAACCCAGGTCTCTTTTCAGCAGCCAGGTTCCTAGGTAGGCAAAGAGTGACCAGGGATAGCGGTTAGCTCAGCTCAGGGAGATTACCCAGTTCTGTTATACTTCCACAGGACAGTAGGGAACTCCCGCTCTCCCTCTCTCTCGAATGCTGCCGATGGTTGGAACAATGTATACACATTTACTGACTGGGGCAAGCGGTCAGTTTCTACTAGCCACATCATCGCAGAGAGGGTAAGGGAGAGAGAGCAAGAGATACAGAGAGAAAGAGCGCAAGAGAGAGCAGCATCCTCTCAAGCAGGAAACAACAGTTGTGCAACCCTCTAGAGCTTCTTATACACACAGATGCACTGCATGCTGAAACAAAACATACAGGAAAGGCAGCAGAGCAGCACGGAAGAGATAGCTCAAACCTCCTGAGAATATCATACAAACACAGTGAAACAGCAGGGACAAACAAATATAAAATGCAATCACAAACACAGAAAAGTTTGGGGTCACTTAGAAATGTCCTTGTTTTTTTGGAAAGAAAAGCACATTTTGTTCCATTTTAAAATAGCATAAAAAATTGATCAGAAATACAGTGTAGACATTGTTAATGTTGTAAATGACTATTGTAGCTTGAAAACAGACATTTTGAGCCTGTAATCGAACCCACAAATGCTGACGCTCCAGATACTCAACTAGTCTAACGAAGGGCAGTTGTATTGCTTCTTTAAATCAGAACAGTTTTCAGCTGTGCTAGCATAATTGCAAAAGGGTTTTCTAATGATCAATTAGCCTTTTAAAATGATCAACTTGGATTAGCTAACACAACGTGCCATGGGAACACAGGAGTGATGGTTGCTGATAATGGGCCTCTGTACGCCTATGTAGATACTCATATATCAGCCGTTTCCAGCTACAATAGTCATTTATAAACATTAACAATGTCTACACTGTATTTTGGACAAAAAATGAGCTTTTCTTTAAAAAAAACAAGGACATTTCTATGTGACCCCAAACCTTTGAACGGTAGTCTATGTGTGAAGGGCTACATCTCAGTCATCAAATTATATATATATACATACACACACACAATGCCCTTTGCACCCTCAGGTCTACACATAAAACACCAACTGGTGACCTGGGTTGAGCTCTTAGTTTTCACATCAATAAGCGAATGACAAGACAAGACAAGACAAGACAAGACCACACACGACAAGACAAGACCACACACGACAAGACAAGACCACACACGACAAGACCACACACACACACGACAAGACCACACACACACACACGACAAGACCACACACACGACAAGACCACACACACACGACAAGACACACACACACACACGACAAGACCACACACACACACACGACAAGACCACACACACACACACGACAAGACCACACACACACACACGACAAGACCACACACACACACACGACAAGACCACACACACGACAAGACCACACACACACACACGACAAGACCACACACACGACAAGACCACACACACACACACACACACACACACACACACACACACACACACACACACACACACACACACACACACACACACACACACACACACACACACACACACACACACACACACACACACACACACACACACACACACACACACACACACACACACACACACACACACACACACACACACACACACACGAGAGAGAGAGAGAGAGCGAGAGAGAGAGAGAGAGAGAGAGCGCGAGCGAGCGAGGGTAGAGAGAGCGAGAGAGCCCAGGAAGCAACACGTCAAGTCCAGATACAACTACACTGCAGTTAAAACAAACACACCACAGACTTTTTTTTATAGACCATGTTCTGGATGGCCTGTATGTAAAAGCACTGCCTGGCACACTGGCTGTACAGTACTGTAACTGAACAAACAGTGCGGCAAACACCCTTTAAGGCAGGTACAGGTGGATGCTAGTTCTCCACTATCGTTTAGTCTTAATGTGCTCAGCTGGTAATACACTTGTGTCCTCCGGCAACCTCTTCCAACATAAATCATCATCCATTCAGGTTGCAAAGGCATCGGTTCCTCCTTAACTAGCTTTAATGGCGTGCCGCCCCCCGCCCAAAAAACGGAAAATATGCTATGCATGCTGTCTTAAAATACCACCATTTTTGAATTTTATGACAACTTCAGGATGTTGCACACCGCATTTAGCCAATCAGGTTGCAACAGTGTTGTTTACCCCTGGCTGAACGCGGGGCACAACATCAGGAAGTAGCATCTAGCATGGCGGTGGGAAATTGTTTTATTATGACAGTTTGCATCTTTTCCCTGTGTTTTCTGCAGCGGCTAGTTAACCCTATCAGTCCCAAGACTCCAGCAAAAATCAGCTTTCCATGTGTCGGACTTTCCTTTATCTGCATGTCCAGCCCTTATATTTAGCCTCGCAATGAAGTATTTTACCATTTCCCTTTCAGGACAACCAGGGCTACAAGTACAACACAAAACAACTTGACAAATAGTTGCATTCGTGAATTATTGACAAATGGCAATAAAATAAAAAAATGGTCCACCAAAGCAAAAACCTGATAAAAATGATTTTATACGAATGATAACCGTTGTTTGCTCAGTGGGAAATGAATATCCAACTAGTCCGTGACAACTGTGTGGAGTGTGTGTCAGCAACTGTGTGAGCTTATCACAGTATTAGACACTATGTCCTGGGATATCCTATGATCTTCTAACGACTCTTGTAGCTTGTGAGCGTCATAGAGCAAAAGAGGTGCATGTTCGTTATCCATGATAAGTCTCAGCTTTTCATGGATAGCTTTTAAATCGTTTGTAGTTCAAAACATTCGGACTCAGTTTTTTTTGTAAAAGACGCGGCCCCGGGCCCCTTCGGGATCCGCCCTTGTCTCACAAACACCGCTCGAGCTCAGCCCCCGTTAATCATGTTTTATGTATGAACCAATCACTGCGGGATACGAGTGTATTACCAGCTGAGCATATTAAGCCTTGAAGATCGTGGAGCTCTAGCACCCACTAGCAGCTGCCTAGGTTACCTTAATGGGAACAGGCTTCATCTCAGTCATCAAATTTGATACAAATATTGACTTAAAGGCAACTTTCATATTCCAAATTGGCAAATAACGACCACTGGCCAGCATGTACAATTTAGAGGTACAACAAATTTGAAATGCAGTTTGATCTTTCTCATATGTGAAAGGTCAGGTGAGGGTAAGAGGAGTTAACTGTGGTTAGGCGGTGTGTGTGTGTGTGTGTGTGTGTGTGTGCACGCTGGGTGGGGTGTGAGCCAGATCCTGCTCCAGAGGCTAAATGGAAGCCAAGACAAACAGTGGCCCTGGCATTTCCTCTGTGGTAGAGCAGAGCAGGCACACACCCACCCACCCAACCAAGGTGTGGAGAGGAATGGGATGGGCTGTGGGATTCCACAAGAGTGACAATATGGGTGTGTGTCTCTGACTCCTGTGCTTGCACTGTGCATGTAGCCTATTTTTCTGTACATGAAGGTCTCTAATGGTTATTTAGCAGCTGCAGGTTTGACATTTGAAAACATATCTGTGCTCTGAGCTTCCTGCCTGTTGGCTGTCTGTGCCAGCCTCTCTCAGGGTCAGTGAGAGGGCCATGTAGTACTGTGGCCTACAGTACAGTGTGCCGTTTGGTCCTGCCAGCCTGCATGCCAGCCCTGTCTAGGCTCGCTACACCAGCTCTCAAATGGCTGGCTGACGGTAAACATTACAACATCGCAAGGATTTTCCATCACTACTAACCTCACCTGTCCCCCATCCAAAACCTGTGTGTGTGTGTGTGCGCACACACGCGCCTGCGTGTCCAAACCCAACACTAACAGTATTTCACTGGAAAGAACACAGATGTGCTTTGAGATTAGGTTGTTTATGAGTTTGGCTAATCTTAACACAGAATATAATCTGATTGACTGAAGGCTTCTCAGCATGAAGGAAGTGTCAATCATTTATAAAGATGAAAGTGGATTACAATGCTTTGGTTTTTCTCTGAACTCGATGAAACTAAATATCCTGGGCCGGTACAATGACAAAACATCCTCTACAACTGCAGGTAGCCTAGTGGTTAGATAAGTGGGCCTGCAACCAAAAGGTTGTTGGGTAGTATCCCAAGACCAAAAAAAGCACTTAACACTTTAAAAACGTGTTTTTCTTCACGTCAAAGCGTTATCACAGCGCATGTGAACAGCTGTCAATCGCACTAATATTACAGTCGCACATCAAACCATTCACACTAATATCACTTGAAAGTGTTCCCAGACTCACCCTGCAGACAGACATCTGGTTAGTGGTGAGGGTGCCAGTCTTGTCAGAGCAGATGACAGAGGTGCAGCCCAGGGTCTCCACAGAGGGCAGGCTGCGGACGATGGCGTTCTTTTTGGCCATGCGTCGGGTCCCCAGCGCCAGGCAGGTGGTGATAACAGCAGGTAGACCTGAGGGGGTAAGAGAGGCAGGATTGGATAGAGTGGAATGGACCGATACAGTACAGTAACATGGACAGTAGTGGTGCACGGGTCAGCTTTTTGTTCACCAGCAGTCGCCCGCAATTGCTAATTACCTCCCAACTATGTGACATAGTACAAATCTGAGACCCGCACCCGACTAACCTGCAAATATAGAAATTGCACTATAGGCTAGTCAGAGATGGTGATTTGTTTGACAGGAGGTTCAGGGTTTTTTGGTGCCTAATTTAGATTTGTTTCTGCTTATCATTTCTGACATTTTGGTAGGATATTAGTTATTCAACTTAATAATTAGATAGGGGAAGCTTCTCTTCTGCCATTTTATGTTGCCCTAGAAGACTAAATAAACCCTTGCTCACCAGAATAATAGCATAAATGATCGAATGAATGCTCCAATCTAGACATCATCTCTGCTTCTGTTTAGGGACCTGGGAGAAAATTCTATAAAATGTCCAAAACGACATCAATTTGACCGGTAGTAAAGGAAATAGAAAGCTGTGAAAACGACCCAACGTGTTTCTGATAATATTTCAGTTTAACCTGGATGCATATTTTATGTGCTTGAAAAGATAGTCTGTAGAGGTCCTAACTGTGCATTCGCATTCTCCCAAGACGCTGAAAGAAATCATTGTTTCTCCACTCCTGTTCCTGAATCAAAATGTACATTCGGTGTATAATTTTACTGCAAGAAATGCTTAATTCTACAGGAGTTATTATTAAGGCAATCTCAGAGGTTATAGACCTGCAGTCAGTGTCCATATTTCAGTTTCAATTTAAACCTAACAGTAGGCTACAGTTCCCTTGACATGCCATAGGCCTATTTGAAGTCACCGTCTTGTGACTGTCGAATTTGTATAGCACCTGACATTCCCACATAACATAGACACTGCAATCATCCTCTGAGCACTTCAAATCTTTCCCAAACATTACTTTTTTGGCCCTCCCTTCTCTCTTTTTTTCTCCCCAACTCTCCATTTCGCAGTTTTTTTACTGAATTAAACTTCAACATTGTCCTTTTTGCCTCCGTCGATCTACACTACATTACCAAAAGTATGGGGAAATCCGCTCTAACATCTTATTCCAAAATCATGGGCATTAATATGGAGTTGGTCCCCCCTTTGCTGATATAATAGCCTCCACTCTACTGGGAAGGTGTTCCACTAGATGTGGAAACATTGCTGCGGGGACTTCAGTTCCATTCAGCCACAAAAGCATTATTAGTGAGGCCTGGCTCGCAGTCGGCGTTCCAATTCATCCTAAAGGTCTTCGATGGGGTTGAGGTCAGGGCTCTGTGCAGGCCAGTCAAGTTCTTTCACACCGATCTTGACAAACCATTTCTGTGTGGTCCTCGCTTTGTGCACGGGGGAATTGTAATGCTGAAACAAGAAAGGGCTTTCCCCAAACTGTTGCCACAAAGTTGGAAGCACAGAATCATCTAGAATGAAAATTTGCGCTGTAGCGTTAACATTTCCCTTCACTGGAACTAAGGGGCCTAGCCCGGACCAACAGCCCCAGACCACTATTGATTTTAGGATTGTGTACGGCTACTCGGCCATATTAATCCATTTCGTGAAGCTCCCAATAAAACAGTTATTGCGCTGACATTGCTTCCAGAGGGAGTTTGGAACTTGGTAGTGAGTTTTCCAACCGAGGACAGATGATTGTTACACACTTCAGCACTCCGCGGTCCCGTTCTGTGAGCTTGTGTGGCCTACCACTTCGAGGCTGAGCTCTAGCAGGGCAGACATTTGACAAACTCTCTTGCTGGAAAGGTGGCATCCTATGACGGTGTCACATTTAAAGTTACTGAGCTCTTCAGTAAGGCCATTCTACAGACAATGTTTGTCTCTGGAGGTTGTGTGCTTAATTTTATACACCTATCAGCAAGGGGTGGGGGTGTCCACATACTTTTGCATATACAGTGCTTTTGGAAAGTTTTCAGGCCTTTACTTTTTCCACATTGTTAGGTTACAGCATTATTCTAAAATGGATTAGTTTTTTTTCCCCCTCATCAATCTACACACACACACACGCACACTACCCCATAACGACAAAGCAAAAATAGTTTACATTTTTGAATATGTATTAAAAAAAATTATACATTTACATTCAGGACCTTTACTCAGTACTTTGTTGAAGCACCTTTGGCAGCGATTACAGCCTCCGGACTTCTTTGGTATGACGCTACCAGCTTGTATTTGGGGAGTTCCTCCCATTCTTGTCTGCAGATCCTCTCAAGCTCTGTCGGGTTGGATGTGGAGAGTCGCTGCACAGCTATTTTCAGGTCTCTCCAGAGATGTATGAGCGGGTGGTCGTGGCTAGGTGCTTAGGGTCATTGTCCTGTTGGAAGGTGAACCCTCGCCCCAGTCCGAGGTCCTGAGCAGGTTTTCATCAAGGAGCTCTGTACTTTGCGCCGGTCATTTTTGCCTCGATCCCCACAGCATGATGCTGCCACCAGCATGCGTCACCGTAGGGATGGTGCCAGGTTTCCTCCAGACGTGACACTTGGCATTCAGGCCAAATTTATCCTTCATCAGACCAGAAACAAATGTTTCTCATGGTCTGAGAATCTTTAGGTGCCTTTTGGCAAACCGAAAGCGGGCTGTCATGTGCCTTTAACGGAGGAGTGGCTTCCATCTGGCCACTCTACCATAAAGGACTGATTGGTGGAGTACTGCAGAGGTGGTTGTCCATAAGAACTCTCGAGCTCTGTCAGAATGACCATCGGGTTCTTGGTCACCTCCCTGACCAACTCCCTTCTCCACCGATTGCTCAGTTTTGCCGGGCGGTCAGCTCTAGAAAGAGTCTTGGTGGTTCCAAACATCTTCCATTTAAGAATGATGAAGGTCCCTGTGTTCTTGGGGACCTTCAATGCTGCAGATATGTTTTGGTACCGTTCCCCAGATCTGTGCCTCAACACAATCCTGTCTCTGAGCTCTACGGACAATTCCTTCGACCTCATGGCTTGGTTTTTGCTCTGACATGCATGGTCAACGGTGGGACCTTATATAGACAGGACCCCCCATGAATTGGGTGTGTGCCTTTCCAAATCATGTCCAATCAATTGAATGTACCACATGTGGACTCCTATCACGTTGTGGAAACATCAAGGATGATCAATGGAAACAGGATGCACCGGAGCTCAATTTCAAGTCTCATAGCAAAGGGCCTTACAGTACCAGTCAAAAGTTTGGACACAACTACTCATTCAAGGGTTTTTATTTTTTTAAATTTCTACACTGTAGAATAATAGCGAAGACATCAAAACCAAGAAATAACACATATGGAATCACGTAGTAACCAAAAACGGTTAAATATATTTGAGATTTGCGATTCTTCAAAGTAGCCACCCATTGACTTGATGACAGCTTTGCACACACTTGCCATTCTCTCAACCAACTTCACCTGGAATTATTTTCCAACAGTCTTGAAGGAGTTCCCACATATGCTGTGAGCACTTGTTTGCTGCTTTTCCTTCACTCTGCAGTTCAACTCATCCCAAACCATCTCAATTGGGTTGAGGTCGGGTGATTGTGGAGGCTAGGTCATCTGATGCAGCACTCCACCACTCTCCTTGAACAAATAGCCCTTAGACAGTCTGGAGTTGTGTTGGGTCATTGTCCTGTTGAAAATCAAAATTATAGTCCCACTAAACCCAAACCAGATGGGATGACGTATCGCTGCAGAATGCTGTGGTAGCAGAGCTGGTTAAGTGTGCCTTGAATTCTAAATCACTGTGTCACCAGCAAAGCACCCCCACACCTTCTCCATGCTACACGGTGGGAACCACACATGCGGAGATCATGCGTTCACCTACTCTGCGTCTCACAAAGACACAGCGGGTGGAACCAATAATCTCAAATTTGGACTCATCAGACCAAAAGGACAGATTTCCACCGGTCTAATGTTCATTGCTCGTGTTTCTCGGCCCAACCAAGTCTCTTCTTATTATTGGTGCCCTTTAGTAGTGGTTTCTTTCCAACAATTCAATCGAAGGCCTGATTCACGCAGTCTCCTTTGAACAGTTGATGTTGAGATGCGTCTGTTACTTGACAACTGTGAAGCATTTATTTGGGCTGCAATTTCTGAGCCTGGTAACTAATGAGCTTATCCTCTGCAGCAGAGGTAACTCTGGGTCTTCCTTTCCTGTGGCGGTCCTCATGAGAGCCAGTTTCATCATAGAGCTTGATGGTTTTTGCAACTGCACTTGAAGAAACTTCCAAAGTTCTTGAAATTTTCCGCATTGACTGACCTTCATGTCTTAAAGTAATGGACTGTCGTTTCGCTTTGCTTATTTGAGCTGAGCTCTTCAGTAAGGCCTGAGTAAAAAAATTTTTTTTAAATTTGTTATTTTGGGGAATTGTGTGTAGATTGCTGAGGAATTGTATTTATTTCATCCATTTTCAAATAAGGCTATAATGTAACAAATAAGGCTATAATGTAACAAAATGTAACATAACTTTTTCTGCCCGTTACCAAAAAGCGTTTGGTGATTGGTGTGTTGGAAATTTGGAGCATGTAAAGTTGGGCACTAAAGCTTACTCTATTCTATTCTATTATATTGACATAACCTAAAAATAATGAAAGAATAATCTTAATGTAGCCTATAAATATAAATTGTACAAGAATTATACCTTTATAGATTTTTTTGAATGTATTGTTCTCCTTATTCAACTCACGCATCACTAATGGACAGCATAGGATAATTCATTTTTTACATGGTATTTGGAAAGTGAGAGGGGAAAAAAGTGAAAAAGAGAGGAGGGGGGGGTCGAGAGAGAGGCAGAAGGAAGGAAATAAGCTGTAATAAGCTCACATACCCTCAGGGATGGCGGCCACAGCCAGGGCCACAGCGATCTTAAAGTAGTAGATTGCCCCCCGCATCCAGGAACCCCCATGAACCGGGTCCCCAAAATGCCCGATGTTAATGACCCAGACAGCCACGCAGATCAGGGAGATGACCTTCAAGTTCAAAATATTGTCTGTATTTTGGTGAAAATTGACATTTGTCTTGGGATTTCAAGTCACATGGCTCATACACATCACAGCAAACACAGACCGAAAACGTATAGATATGATAATATCTATATAATAAATAAACTAATACAACAATCATAGTAAAACCCACCTTGGAGAGCTGCTCTCCAAACTCATCCAGTTTCTGCTGCAGAGGAGTTTTCTCCTGCTCCGTGGCAGCCATCTGGTTCCGGATTTTACCGATCTCCGTGGACACGCCGGTGGAGACCACGATGCCGATGGCTCGCCCCGCAGCAATGTTAGTGCCCTGAGCAGGAAGAGGAGGTTAGCACAGAGTTAATATGGTGATAGAGTACACACTGATATCAAACCATGCATACTGCATCCATATGGGAGCACTACTTGCAACTAACTCCTTCAGGTACGCAGATTATCTGAGAATTCCTGATATGGCTGATGAATGCAGCAGAGAGAGATAGTGTGCCTGTGTGTGTGTGTGTGTGTGTGTGTGTGTGAGACATTGATTGTGTGTGTGAAAAAGAGAGGGAGTAGAGTTGGCTCCAAACAGGAAGTGTAGCTCTTACGGAAAACAGCATATTCTTCTTGTCTTGATTGACAGCTCTGGGGTCAGGGACGGGGTCGGTGTGTTTAATAACAGACACAGACTCGCCTGCAGAGACAGATAAATACACACTGTTACACATGATCCTACAAGCCATTACCAGTAAGATGTTACACAGGTTTTAGAACATTGTATTTAATCGTAAGAGGAACACCTAGGCCAGAGGTTTAATCTTATTCTGTATTTGTTTGACAATGTTCTCGACTGTTTTAAAAAAAGTATATTCTACTCGGCCCATCACATTTGTAGCATGCTTTGGAATCTCACAAGATGCAGCAAGTCAGTCAGCCAGCCAACCACCCAGTCAGTCATTCAGTTTGTTTGGTTAATATGGATCCCCATTAGCTTTTGCCAAAGCAGCAGCTGTTATTCCTGGGGTCCACACAAAAAAACAAACCGGACAAGTAACAAAATGCTGACAGTCAGTCAGTCAGCCAGCCAGCCAGCCAGAATGTAGCCTACCTGTGAGAATAGACTGGTCCACTCGAAGGGTGGTAGACTTGATGGAGGTGATCCTGATGTCAGCAGGGACCTTGTCACCAACTAGACAACACAACAATACAGGCTGGGTTTAGAAGAGAAGACAGATAGTCAAACAAAGTCATTGAATGAAAGCATTAGGTTAACATTCTACAGAGGGAGAAAGCAGAAGCGAGGGGGAGGAAGAGAGACACAAGTTGAGTGAAGAGGGGGAGGAAGAAAGAGAAAGAAAGTAAAAAGGTGTGTTTGATTTTAAATGACTATATCTTTGCGCTCTGTAGTGACCTGGGAAAGTGTGAGTCTGGCGGGCCAGGAAATGTAATGACAAAGAAAACGAGAAGACAGTGGCCTAGCTGTCCCCAGGTGACCACTCATTTTCAACCTATCGAATCGCAGCATTGACACAAAGCCATAAGGAAAAAAACGAGAGCCCCGGCTTAACCAACAGCAGGCACCAACACAGATCGAGTCACAACGCAATCCCAACAAATTGATTCCACGCTCGCGCTCGGCATCAGAGAAATCTTTTAGTTCCCATTGCACAGCGCGATAAAGCCAGATACAAGCAGCTTGGATTAATGCATGTAATGTCTTTAATCTGTTTTCTCCTCTTTGGCTGTTGTATATGAAAGTCATATTTCAGGACAGGGTGTTTGGGTGTCATGGGCCTGTGGCACCTAACGTCTTTTGAGCCATGCACATTGCTTCCACTGCACACTTGTCACAGCTTCACAAACAATGTTGGGGCGTTTTCTGGGTTATCGTGAGTTCAGACGCTCGAATATACAGTCTTAATTGCGATAGACACTTAGCAGTATCAGTATCAGATGGTGAATTAGATATATTTGACAAAGTAATCTAATTAGCCTTTTCTGTAAGCTACTATAGGAACGCCAAATCAGCATAGCTATTGCCTACATTCATTCGCATCAGATCGTTTCCTCATTGTGCTATAATAACCTATTAATGCATATGGGACTTTGTATGGTACACCTCGAGTCATGATGAACCCCATTAACCTCCTTGATCGTATTCCATAAAGGCTCGGCTTGCAAGCGGGTGAGGTGGAGCCTACCCACAGAGTGATTACGCCCTCCTCTGGCAAGGAGCCAGTGTAGACTATCATTAGTAGGCTACACTTACATGTAGCCAGCCACGTTTAACAGGCTTTATGACATTAGAAATCATCCACTTCGTCACATGCGTTTTGAATTCGAGCAAAGGACCTGCAGTGAAAAGTTTTCCCCAACAAAAGAAAAAGCTTGATGCGGGGGGGGCTCGAACCCATGATAAAAGTGCACTATCGATTTCAAGTCAACCACTTTAGCAGTGTTCCACCTAGAAGTGATGGTGATAATGTTACATGACTGCTATTTGATGAATCCACAAGGCTCTTCGTTGTTGTAAGGACTTCATTTCTCTTTTTTTTTTAAGCACATTGATGTGTGAGAAACAGATAAGACAACATTCACATTTTTGTTTAGTAGTAGCCTAGGCAAGGACACATCAATGCAATATTGGCACACAACATTCTGTTACAGACCAACGAAACAAAAGATAACATTGAAGGTTTAAAATATCCCACTAGTGGCCAGTTGACCTATTTTAAGAAAAATGCCATTGGTTGGTGGATATAAAGTCAAAGATCTTTGATAGGCTGATGAAGAATTTGTTCCAGGATATAAATCACGTAGTGAAGTTAGTATGGGGCTAATTAATGTTTGCCATGTTATCCGATGGGACCAGCTACAATTTAGTGTTGTCACGTAAATCAACGATTTCAATTGGCTGATACACATGGAGTTTGATAAACAGTTTACATTGAAATGATTGCTTATCTTCGTAATTATGGCCCAATCTTCTTCTATAATACAAATATATCTTCAAAGTAAGAGGTTTACAACAAGTCAGAAGGAGCCCGAAATCTTCATAACTAGCGCTGTTGCAACTGATGTTGAGCACACAATCAATATGCCATTCTGTAATGGTAAACATCTCAACACAGCCTTTTGTACAAGATGTTCTCCAGAAAGGGCCAATCCTGTCCTCAGACAGCCTAATTAATTGCTGTTCAGTAAAACACTAAAACAAGGCCAATAACAGAATGCACC
Organism: Oncorhynchus clarkii lewisi; assembly: GCF_045791955.1. Classification (NCBI taxonomy): domain Eukaryota; kingdom Metazoa; phylum Chordata; class Actinopteri; order Salmoniformes; family Salmonidae; genus Oncorhynchus; species Oncorhynchus clarkii. Next base: position 57,740,722 of record NC_092158.1, on the reverse strand, counting down.
AAGTACGCTTTTCAAGGTGATTCCTTTGGAAAAGGCTCCATCTTGTCTTTTCCCCTTGTCTGGTAGTGCAGGATGATCATTATTTGGCAAGGCAACCTGACTGTGATTAGTGATGTTCCATGACCTACAGGGTGTGGGAACGATATTTGGCCTCCCATCTATCTCCATCAGGAAGTGAAGCACTGACCAAACCCAAGGTATTGATTAAGAACATTTCAGTACTTCATAATCACATACATGTGTGCATAATGAGTAGGACTATGGCAAACCTCTAGTTTGATGATTTCAGAAAACATCCTGTGTTTTTATAATTAATCAGATTCCCCTATAATCATGCCATTTCCATGTGTTTTGTGCTTGGGAGTTCTCATCATACATTATGACAAGTTCCCAATCTCTTACATTATATCAACACTCCATTTCACTCTTCCTCAACAACCAGAAAGAGAGATGGAAAGATAAAGAAAAAGATAGATTGAGAGAGGGAGGTGTGTGTGTGGGAGCAGTAGCTCCACAGGAGGCAGGCAAGGCAGAGGGCAGCAGCAAGAGGCTTTTGAAACTCCCACTCCCAGCATCCTCCTCACTTACTGTATGTAGTCCTATCGCCTCCAACTCACCCCTCGCTCTTCTCCATTCGCCTCCCACAGACGTTCTCTCCCTCCCTCACTCATCTTTCTCCCTCTCTCTATTAAGATTTGCCCAGACGCAATCTAAATGCTAATACTAGGAGCATTAGAACATATTCTATTTCAGACGAAGAATACATACTATACCATAATGCAGCCTACACCATTACTGTATGAGGCCCAACACCAGGCATCAACATCAAATGGGTCTGGATGGAGCCTTGCGATTCATCTAGTAAAGTGGGCTAAAAGGGATAGTTCACCCAAATTATAAAACAATATATTGGTTTTCTTACCCTGTTAGCAGTCTATGGAGAAGGTATGACAGCAATCCATGCTTTGGTTTTGTTTACCTGGCGTACCAAAATGTAATTGTGTTATTTGGGTGAACTATCCCTTTAAAGTCAGAATACGCAGTTGAAACAATAATAAAGCAGAGACCCCCCACCTCCGTTTTGCTAAAAAGCAGAGGGATGAGCCTGGAGAAATGTAAGCACTCTCAAATGCATAGAAAGAGCTATGGATGCAATGACTGACCATCCATGAAATCAAAATTACTTTTAACCATGTTAAGTGTTTGCTTACATTTACATCGTTTACAAACATTGGAGAAAAACAAACATATTTTGGGCTCTCGTGGAGTGTGACAGTTGAACTACGCTCATCATTATAAGTTATATTCTTCAAGAACCAATGGGTATATCATTAAATTTATAAGTCCAAAAATGGATATAGCAACTAAGGGTTCTAGCTTTAACTTCACTTTTATTCCTGTAACTAAGTATCGATCAGACCAAACCCTGGTTGATCTGATGGTCTTATTTGATTTAAGTATCTTGAAAGTTCCTATGTCCCTGCCTGTCGAGTATACAGACTATTTCCATCTGTAATAAAAAAGCTGGGAAAGAAAAGCTGGGAAAGTTCCACAATCATAACCGTGGCACTTCAGATAATGTGAAACCAGCCAGGCAAGCAGGGTGGAAACTAGTGTAAATATATAGATTTTATCTCCTCTCTCCTCAAATGCACTGTGGTTGAAAATGTCCTTTTTCTGATCCCTCCAGATCGCTTGTTCTACCCTTCGCCTTGAGTTCCCATGGAGCCACCACTGTAACGGACACTTGCTAATCCAACATCCAAGAAAGGAAAGACAGATGAACAACATGCACATCAAGACAAGAAATGTAACTGCAAGTCATTTTTTCTCTCAAATTCTGAACATGTTTTTAGCCAGGATCATAGTCGCTTCAAGATACTGACACTTTTTGAGAGAGAAAATACATAACCCTGAGTGTTTACTCATGTCTAATAGCACTTAATAACCAGAGAAAAGGGATGGGTAGATATCCCTCTGATCTTCATCTGCTCAGGCAATACATGCAGAACACTATACGAAGCTGAAAGCCTCTATCCTGTATGGTAGGAAATTAGCTTTAACTTATGTCTTCTCACAGCCCACTAACATATTTCATGTGAGTGCGTGCGTGCGTTCGCATGAACAATATGAGGGCCCTGCCCTCTACTCAGCAGCCAGTCAGCAGGGACTGGGTGGGCAAGTCTAACTGAACGTCATCATTCATCTACTGTATATAGAGCTGCTGAGAGAGAGGAGTGATACTCTGACTAGCCATCCACAGAGGAGACCCTGGGGCCAGGGACAGACGGGGGTCACACTCCATTTCAACAGAAAATAGTTCCCTCTCCACTCCAGCTTAAAGATGCCAGATTGCCATGGAGATAATAAACAGGAACAGAGTAGCTAGATCTCAGAGCCTGGAAATATCCCAATTATGTTCCGTGTGTGTGTGTGTACTCTGCCGGTGGTGGAACAACAAACTGAACCTTCATATCCATTCATAACTGACTGACCAAATTATGAAGACAAGCATTGTAATTTAGTATTCTATAGCGTGAGTGTGGAAGAGACTGATTGGTTGTCTATCAATAATGGCAAACCACCTGGTACTGACAACTTTGATGGACAATTACAAAGGATGGTTACGGACCATTGACCCCAACATACATTCTGAGCTATATACATTTTTTAAAAGAGATTCAAAGCTTCAAAACAATGTACAACTTGTGTATCAATTCTCCAAATTGTTAAAGCTAATTTCCTAGAGCTTGTTATAACAGAGGTATGTATCCCTGATCAGCTGTTCAGAGAAAATCACCCCTGAAATGTCTGTTTTCAGGGCAGGGATGTTAGCATTCTGCACATCCCAACGCAGTGCTACTGTAACATACATCATTTCTGTTATTTGGCATAACTCGAAGCTTGCTAGCTAGCTGATTAATATGTCTAAAAACAAGTTTGTGGGGGTCCTAGCAAGCTAAACAGCTAGTTAGCTAGCTTGTCAGTTGACTTTTAGCTAGCCAAGGACTCATTCTGAAAGTTGGATTTTTGTATCACCTGAGGCTTTAAAAGAGTGCTTACACTTTGATTTCGACATTCAAACTAATTTGGTTGGTTAGAAAACATGTTCTAGTGCAGTGGTCGCCAACCGGTCGATCTTCAAGGCATGTGTCGACCACCAAACATTTCTGTAGAAAAGCCAACCATAAAAGGCTGAAAGGCTTTTTTTTGTGCTGTTGGTGGTAGGTGCACTTGATTCAGAAGCCCTGCACACCAGGTAAGCAAAGTGTTCACATTTTGAACCATTTAAATATGTCTGAAAAGACTAAATGCCACCTACTTGGTGAACCTGGAGACCAGTGGCTAAAATGGAGCTCGCCTGCTGCGCTGGCCAATCGGATAGCTCAAATCATCGCGCCTACAGAGATTCCATGACCCCGGCCATAGCCAAGTTTAATACTAGCCTAAGTAAGATTTCATAACTTTGAAAATCATGACGAGAGAGACTGTCAAATAACACAGCAAAGAGCGGCTTTTTGTTTATTCAACACTATTACAAAACATAAAATGCACTTCTCCCTACTTCTGCTTGCGCTGCAGCTGCAAGGAATGAGTAGCCAATTGTGCGCCGCCCTATGGGACTCCCAATTACGGCCGGTGGTGATACAGCCTGGAATCGAACCCGGCTCTGTAGTGATGCCTCTAGCACTGAGATGCTATGCCACTCGTGAGTCCAGTATCGATAGCCCTGTGTTTTTATTATTATTAGCAGCACGTTGTGTCTATTTTAATATCAAGGAATATTTCACTTTCTCTGGTCATAGGAACAACATGTATTTGTGCATGAGGCAGATGCGGTGCGACTCGAGTTTCGCCATCAGGTGGAAGACAGTCACCTTTCCCTCTCACCAGGGGGAAAGGAAGGAAAGAGCAGGGACCATGATTTTACTTTTTTTTTTTTCTGCGTTCCCAGTTATCTTGAAAGCACCATGACCATCAGATGTAGGTAACATTAGTCCAGTAAAATAAATAAAGCTAAGTATTTGCAAAATATTTCAATTTGTGCTTAGCTGTGCCTCAAATACTACACAGACTGATCTATTTTGTAATCAAAGCTCATTTGACATTACCGATCAGTCTGCTGGTGAAAAAACATGTTATGGCTTTACATCCTCTGCCATATCATGGATCGAGAGTTACCCAGAACAAAGAGGGTATTCTTTAATAGAAGCCTCTAACATAAACCAGGTAGTTTGGCATACCTCAAGGTAGCAGTCATGGCCCCTTGCTTTTAAAATATGTTTCACTACTGGCCTACCATTAGTATTGAGTAAAGCCTGTGGGTATGTTGATGATTCAACATTATACACATCAGCTTGCATAGCGAGTGAAACCACTGCAGCACTTAGAGCTGCAGTCCATTCTAAAATAGGTGGAAAGTAATAAGCTAGTCCTAAATATATAAAAAACTAAAAGCATTGTATTTAGGACAAATCATTTTCTAAAACCTAAACCTCATCTAAATATTGTAATAAATCATGTAAATAATGTGGCAATTGAGCAAGTTGAGGAGACTAAACTGCTTAGTATAACCCTTGATTGTAAACTGACATTGTCAAAACATATTGATGCAACGGTAGCTAAGATGGAGAGAGGTCTGTGAAATCTGAGCAGTGCATTATCACAGACAATCAACAAAAGAGTTCTACAAGGACAGGTTTATCACACCTGGACTACTGCTCAGTTATATGGTCAAGTGCCACAAAAGAAGAACATGGTCAACTGTAATTTGCCTAACAGAGCAGCACAGCTGGCATTTCTAAATGTACATGGAGGGCCAATAACATGCATGCCAATCTCTCCTGGCTCAAAGTAGAGGAGAGAATGACTGCATCACTACTCGTCTTTGTGAGAGGCATTGATGTGTTGAACGCACTAAACTGGCAATTCAAAACAGCTAAACACAAAGCTCGGACACCCATAATTACCCTACAAGACATGTCACCAGAGGTCTCCTCACTGTCCCCAAGTCCAGAACAGACTATGTGACACATGCAGTACTACATAGAGCCATGACTACATGGAACTCTTCCACATAAAGTAACTCAAGCGAGCAGTGAAATCACACACGCACTCTACACACACTACTGTGGTATTGTGGATTTTATATTGTACATTTAGGATCCCAGGAAGTGTAATGGGGATCCTAATAAATACTAAATGTGGGCCTGTCACAGCCTGGTTGACAGTCAACACGCATACACAAGCTCAGACACACACACCTGAACAAAGAGTGTTTCCTATGGCACTGGGGCATGTCATTTACACCACCTCTCCTCCTTTCTCTCTCCTCCTCTACCAGAAACATACACAAGATGGCAAAAAGGAAAAAGAAACAGCCTCGCATCTGAAATCCTGGTTGAATTCGTTTCATTCTCAAATCCATGCTACCTGACAATAACACGGTGGCTTCATTCAAGCTAGCACGTTACCCATTCAGAGCACGCAATCCCTTTCCCATGTTGTGAGGTGCGCAGTGCAGTGATTATGAATGAAAACTGATTCCAGTCTCAATCCCTCCATCCTACCCCTTTTTATCCCACCTCCCGAAGACATCACTCTGATGCTGCTTCTGAGAGAGATCATTAAAGTCAAAGGCAAGGGTTACACAAAGAAACACGAATCACTTTGATTATGAGACTATGTCAGCACTGTGTGTGTGTGTGTGTGTGTGTGTGTGTGTGTGTGTGAGATACACAGATGTTCTGGAACCAGACAACAAGACTACTTTTAGACAGAGGGCAGTGTGAGTGAGTGAGTGAGTGAGTGTATAGCTGACAAACAGCCAGCAGCAGTGACCAGGTGGTAAAACTGAGACCATGGAAAAGCCAAGGGAAATTCAAATAGGGCCCTAAATACAGGGACGACCGCAGCCACTTTGCAGTTTAGCGTGCGTGCACACACACAGCTGTGGTCCTGGCTGGCACCTGTGGGCCCAGAGGAAAGGCTGTTATGTAACTTAGTTTGAGCAATGTTTCCAGCACTGGAAATGGGGCCTTACACACAAGAGAGTGTGTGTGTGTGCGCGTGTGTTGGGTAAGGGCAAGCATGCAATGGTGAGGGGGAACAGAGAAAGACTGCCACTGAAAATACCTTTCCCCTAACTTGTGACACCAGGGACAGCCTCTACTCACCGGCAATCTCTACAACATCCCCAGGCACTATTTCCCGGGCCTTGACCCTCTGGACTGCCTTGCGGTTCATGCGGTACACCTTGGCTATCTCTGGCTCGTACTCCTTGAGAGCCTCGATGGCGTTCTCTGCATTCCTCTCCTGGATCACAAAGAGAGCGCATGAGAAGGACAAAGCGAGTGGCATGTTCAATACCAACACAGAGGCCAAAAGGTTGATGCTTTACTGAAGCCCCATTTTATACCATGGTGCAGCGTTTGTATATTCCTGTCAACTTGAAATTAAATCCCAAAATGAACACCTACTAGAAAGGCGATGTCTACAAACTAAATATCCAGACTGATCTTACCCAGTGTGCTCTCGCTCACTCGCTCCCTCCCTCTCAAATTGTTCCTTAAAAACCCTGTTTAAAACCTCTTAACACACATCTTATTCTACCTACCCATCCCTCAAGGGTCAAAGTGCTCTATTCAGGGACCTATTCTGATTAGGCTTTGTTTCAAAGTTCTTCAATTAACACTGAACTATCTGTCTGCAGAACTACAGACTGAAATGAACAAAGACAAGTTTAGATTTTAGTCATTTAGCAGACACTTATCCAGAGCGACTTACAGTTAGTGCATTCATCTTAAGATGCTAGGTGGGACAACCACATACTGTACAGTGCATTCTGAAAGTATTCAGACCCATTCACTTTTCTCATTTTGTTAAATTACAGCCTTATTCTAAAATTGACTAAATTTTATTTTACATCAATCTACACACAATACCACAATACATGAAAAAGCAAAACCAGGTTTAAAAAAAAATTAAATATCACATTTACATAAGTATTCAGACCCTCTACTCAGTACTTTGTTGAAGCACCTTTGGCAGTGATTACAGCATTGTAATGTTCTTGGATATGACACTACAAGCTTGGCACACCGGTACTTTTGGAGTTCCTCCAATTTTTCTTTGCAGATCCTCTCAAGCGCTGTCAGGTTGGACGTGGAGCATCGCTGCACAACTATTTTCAGGTCTTCCCTAGATCCGGCTGCCACCATGCGTCACTGTAGGGATGGTGCCTGGCGTCTTCCAGACGTGACGCTTGGCATTCAGACCAAAGAGTGCAATCTTGATTTCATCAGACCACCTTGTTTCTCATGGTCTTTTAGGTGCCTTTTGGCAAACTCCAAGTGGACTGTCATGTGCCTTTTACTGAAGAGTGACCATCGGGTTCTTGGTCACCTCCCTGACCAAGGCCCTTCTCTGCCGATTGCGCAGTTTGGCTGGGCATCCAGCTCTAGGAAGAGTCTTGGTGGTTCCAAACTTCTTCCATTTAAGAATGATGGAGGCCATCGTGTTCTTGGAGACCTTACATGCTGCAGAAGTTCTTTGGCACCCTTCCCCAGATCTGTGACCCGACATAATCCTGTCTTGGAGCTCTACGGAGTAGAGTGGAAGTGTTGGTTGAGGAATTATTAGTATTATTCAATTGAGATGAGGGTGATTATTTAAGATACTCTTTGAAGAGGTAGGGTTTCAGGTGATTTCGGAAGATGACAGGGACTCTGCTGTCCTAGATTCAGGGGGAAGCTGGTTCTACCATTGGGGTACTAGGACAGAAAAGAGCTTGGACAGCTGAGCAGAAGCTGCCCTCTCGTAGGGGTGGTTGCAGACAACATGTCATCATTCACGGACTAAAAGGCCTACAGAAATGGCATTCACGTCATAAATGGCTTGTTTTACTGGCGCCTCTAGAAGCAGATATGTACATTGTCATACGTATACCAGTATCTTTCCATGGCTAAAATTTTAACACAAAGCAGACCAAACTCTTTGGTCCTTTAATTACCTGCTGTATGTCAAATATTGTGTGCTATAACTTGGAAAATAAATAAATGTGACTCTGGATGACATAATGATGTTTGTTTCCAACATTAGGGCTGTTTTCCTAAAGATGTTAAATCTGCCTTGTGTTTTGCTTCATTGCCACGATACTAACAGGTATCACGATACTGTTATTGTCTCAGCACTAATGCATGGCCAACAGGGCTATTTAAAAGCTTTCCAAGAGCTTGGCATTGGCTGTAGTCTTAAACTTGGGTTCCATGGTTTCGATTGATAAGTCTCTCCTGATCTACAATAAAGTACATCAATAAAGCCCTGCTGACACGCATGATGATCGAAAGCCAAACAGAGGTTATGGTTTCCGTATAGGATAAAGAACACTTTATATAATGACCTCCTCACCCTAAGTGACACACCATAATACCTTGTATTTTAGCACCATCTCATCTGTTATCTGCTCCAGGCAAATACCAGCTGGGTAGGAGCAATACTGTACGCACACAGGTGAGCAAAGGATACACAAATATAAATGGTCTGAAAATGCACACACGGTGACATCATACCTCACACATTTTGAGAACAAATACACACCCAATATGAGTCTCTTCAGGTGAACATGCATCCACACACAAACACACTAAGAGAGGGTCTCACCTGCCAGACTCCAATCACAGCGTTAGCGATGAGGATGAGCAGGATGACGATGGGTTCTACGAAGGCTGTGATGGTCTCCTCTCCCTCCTCAAACAGAGCCAGCACCTGGAACACAGACAGAGAGAAATATGAGTCTCCTCTCCAGATAAAACAGACTCAATAGGAGTATCCTGGACACACACAGAGAGACAAAGAGACAGAGAGAGAGTAGCCTCAATATGTCTCCTGGACAGAGAGAGTAGCAGCCTCAACATGAGTCTCCTGGCTCGAGAGAACCATTATCAGTGTACAGCAATTCCGTCGTCACCTTTGACCCTAGTTCTGACCTAATATATTGGTCTGTATTTGTGAACATCACACTTTGTTTATGCAGCTTTAAAGACATTTAACTCTTATAGCTCTATAAAAACAGTTTGAAAAATCACAAATCATCAACAGCAAGAAATTCTTTGTAGAGGGTGTAGTCTCGTTGTGGCTTGGTCCTGTCTCCACCTCTAGTGAGTGGTAGTACGTATAGTATATAGTAACTAAAGCCCCTTCCGACCCAAAATGGCAGCAGGGAAATGGATGACGTGTAAAGGCAGGAAGGGGTAGCATTTCTGCATAAAGGTCAGCAGTGGCCAAAAAACTGAGGGCAACATTCTCCACTAGGTTCGGGGTGCATCCCACATTTGTCATGTCATTTTTTTTTAACTAGGCAAGTCAGTTAAGAACCAATTCTTATTTACAATGACTGCCTACCGGGGAACAGTGGGTTTATCTGCCTTGTTCAGGGGCAGAACGACAGATTTCTACCTTGTCAGCCCGGGGATTCGAGCCGGCAACCTTTCAGTTGCTGGCTTAACTCTAACCACTAGGCTACCTGCCGCCCCAAATGGCACCCTATTCCTGCATAACGCACTACTTTTAACCAAGGCCCATAGGGCTTTCACAGCCATTTGGGACACAGATTAATACCTGTATAACAGTTAGCTATTCCCGGTTGATCTTTTATTTCTGTAGGTTAAATTGTGGACTTTAACAACATTAAAAGCTAGGTCCTTATGTATATGTGGGAGAGAAGGTGCACAAGGTCACCACCGGAATGCTGTGGATTCGAAGAGGAGGAGACAACGAGATGCACCGTTGGTGATAATACAGAGCTTAACCACATCCCAGTAATATCCCCTCCACAGTGAGTATTGAGTAGTGAGGAGGAGCGAGCAGAACGAGGTACGGCAGATCAGTGGCTCAAGCCCCGGTCGATAACTCATCATTCACAGTCATTTGGGGCCCGCAAATATCCCCTTCCCTCCGCTCTGCTGCTCAGTGTAGAGAACATTGATGGAGGGCAACTCCTGCTGATCCGTCCTTTCATTCAGCCTACCTAGCCAGCTGAAACACACACGTTTCCGTTGCAATTCTGACACTTAGCGAATATTTTTAGTTTCAGCAGACAAGAGTTCGAGAGAGAAGCATGATGAGAAGGCTGAGGTTTACACAGGGTTTAATTAAGGTATTAGTGCAGGAGTCCATTTCAACTTATCACAGGGGTTTCTCCACAAACCTAAACGTATGCATTAAGCGATAGACCAACTCCTACACACATTTAAAATCTCCACCTAAGTTTTGACTGAATGTCCAGATTTCCAACATTAAGTGTCAACCAAACACGGAGTCAACAAACTGAAGAGAAAAAAAACTATGCCAAAGACGGTTTACCAAGATGTGTAAGGAGAACAAGAGAAGAATGAGAGCCAAATTTAACCCAATTCAAAAGGCCACTGACTTTTTCCCTCCTTTCCTGTACAACCCAAAACCTTAACCTACACTCCCTTTCTCACATAATGCATTGGAAAAATAAATAAAGGCAAGCTAACCTTTCCTTAGAATCAAATGGAGGAAGTGTACAAATGTTCACGTCGGTTTAATGGGTGAGCCTTTGTGACCTTCAACAAATACAATGAGTGGATAAAACATAAACAACATGCTCTTTCCATGACATAGACTGGCCAGGTGAAAGCTATGATCCCTTATTGAGGTCACTTGTTAAAAATCAGTGTAGATGAAGGGGAGGAGACGGGTTAAAGAAGGATTTTTAAGCCTTGAGACATGGAATGGGGTCCCGTGAGGTTCAGTTGGTAGAGCATGGCGCTTGCAACGCCAGGGTTGTGGGTTCGATTTCCACAGGGGACCAGTATGAAAATGTATGCACTCAGAACAGTAAGTCGCTCATCTGCTAAAACGACAAAAAAGTAAATTATGTACGTGTGACATTGAGGGTGAATAGGCAAGACAAAATATTTAAGTGCCTTTGAATGAGATATGGTAGCAGGTACCAGGCATACCGGTCGAGTGTGTCAAAAACTACGACGCTGTTTTTCAAGCACAAAAGTTTCCCCATGTGTATCAAGAATGTCCCACTCAGCCAAAGGACATCCAGCCAACATGACAACTGTGGGAAGCATTGGCGTCAACATGGGCCAGCATCCCTGTGGAACGCTTTCAACACCTTGTTGAGCCCATGCACAGATTCATTGAGGCTGATCTGACGGCAAAAGGGGGTGCAACTCAATATTAGGAAGGTGTTCCTAAAAAATGTTTACGCTCAGTGTATATTTTTGGGTGTTATAACACTTTATTCAGACAGTAATGAAATGAGGTTGGGTAAACAAGCAAGCGGGAGAAGGGTGGACGCATCGATTGAACCCTGGTCTCCGGTGGGGAGTTTAAGTGAAATGTTCCGGGGAGTGTTAACACTACAACGCAGCTCTGCACAGCTTCTGTTACCTTTGAACCTGTAGTGATTGACTTGGTATGGCCCGGTCTATACTCTCTATCCTTATACATGGATAATAGTGATCAAATTGGCTCAACAACAATATCAGTAGAACAATTAGAGTAAAAAGGTAGCCTTATCAGTATTTAATGTTACAAAACTATCGTAAGCATTGTGTCCAGTCCAATATAACAGCTATTGAGCCGACAATGGTAGACTTGCATTCTCCCTCTTCTGCTACTTCTCTCCATAGTAATGTACAGTATATGATTATATCATATTGGAGCCAGCTTCAAAACAACACAGCAACACTTTCTCCTCTGTTCTGCTCCTGTCACCTGGATACAAGGCTCTTTATTCTCATGTCATGCAAAGATTCAGGGCAGGTCAATATCTCTATTAACATATTCAAATAGGCACACAAATGAGTTCCACATTGAGGTTAGGCCCTTATATAGGTTAGCCTCTCCTTCAGATACTACCGCAGGTCACTTTCTCCACCAGCACTAGCAGGCACTGCACTGGGAGCTCACGTTGCGGTTCTTTTGAGGCCTGGCAAAGTTACTGCCACTGTCCTTTCCAACAACAGTTTTAAATGACTGACTGATATGATTGATCCATAAAGAATCCATCAGCATCAAGTCTCAAAGGATGTATGGGAGTTTCAAACAGGGTGCTCTCAAATTCAGGAGGGAAATTATGGTACTCTCAGGAAACTGAGTAGTGAACCCGGCTCAGCGCTGCTTGGTATATAGTAAAGCTGTGGGAGCTGTAGTGGAACCAACCTACGCAGCTCTGCTTGGTATATAGTAAAGCTGTGGGAGCTGTAGAGAACCCAGCCTAGGCAGCTCTGCTTGGTATATAGTAAAGCTGTGGGAGTAGAGAAACTAGCCGAGGAAGCTCAGAGTCTGCTTGAAGCAAACCTAATCTCCAAAACATAAACTTCAGGAAATTGAAAAAAACGACCATATTTTACCATTAATGAACATAGTTTCGGAACCTTAGAAGCTATTTCGAATACATTTGTGGTCCTAGTCATGAAATGTTAAGGACATTGAGGAAAGCTACTGCTTCAATACATGAAAATATGCAAAAATTGAGCTACAAGGTTCAGACAGCAACGATAGTAAAGCTGTGGGAGCTGTAGTGAAACCAGCCTCGGTGGCTCAAAGTCTGCTTGGTATATAAACTCAGCAAAAAAGGAAACGTCCCTTTTTCAGGACCCTGTCTTTCAAAGATATTTCGTAACAATCCAAATAACTTCAGAGCTTCATTGTAAAGGGTTTAAACACTGTTGCTCATGGTTGTTCAATGAACCATAAACCATTAATGAATATGCACCTGTGGAACACTAACAGCTTACAGATGGTAGGCAATTAAGGTCACAGTTATGAAAACTTAGCACACTAAAGATACCTTTCTACTGACTCAGGGCCCAGGGTCCCTGCGTGAACATGCCTTAGGCATGCTGCAAAGAGGCATGAGGACTGCAGATGTGGCCAGGGCAATAAATTGCAATGTCTGTACTGTGAGACACCTAAGATGGCTCTACAGGGAGACAGGGCAGACAGCTGATCATCCTCACAGTGGCAGACCATGTGTAACACCTGCACAGGATCAGTACATCTGAATATCACACCTGCAGGACAGGTACAGGATGGCAACAACAACTGCCCTAGTTACACCAGGAACGCACAATCCCTCCATCAGTGCTCAGACTGTCTGAAATAGGCTGAGAGAGGCTGGAGTGAGGGCTTGTAGGTCTGTTGTTAAGCAGGTCCTCACCGGCAACAATGTTGCCTATGGGCACAAACCCACCGTCGCTGGACCAGACAGGACTGGCAAAGAGTGCTCTTCACTGACGAGTCGCGGTTGTCTCACCATGGGTGATGGTCGGATTCACGTTTAGTCGAAGGAATGAGCATTACACCGAGGCCTGTACTCTGGAGCGAGATCAATTTGGAGGTGGAGGGTCCGTCATGCGGTGTGTCACAGCAACATCGGACTGAGCTTGTCGTCATTGCAGGCAATCTCAATGCTGTGCGTTACAGTGAAGACATCCTCCTCCTTCATGTGGTACCCTTCCTGCAGGCTCATCCTGACATGACCCTCCAGTATGACAATGCCACCAGCCATACTGCTCATTCTGTGTGTGATTTCCTACAAGACAAGAATGTCAGTGTTCTGCCACGGTTAGCGAAGAGCCCGGATCTCAATTCTATTGAGCACGTCTGGGACCTGTTGGATTGGAGGGTGAGGGCTAGGGCCATTCCCCCCAGAAATGTCCGTGAACTTGCAGGTGCTTTGGTGGAAGAGTGGGGTAACATGTCACAGCAAGAACTGGCAAATCTTGTGCAGTCCATGAGGAGGAGATGCACTGCAGTACATAATGCAGCTGGTGGCCACACCAGATACTGACTGTTACTTTTGACCCCCCCCCCCCCCCCCTTTGCTCAGGGACACATTATTCAATTTCTGTTAGTCACATGTCTGTGGAACTTGCTCTGTTTATGTATCCGTTGTTGAATCTTGTTATATTCCTACAAATATTTACACATGTTAAGTTTGCTGAAAATAAACGCAGATGACAGTGAGAGGACGTTTCTTTTTTTGCTGAGTTTAGTAAAGCTTTGGGAGCTGTAAATCAGTTGAATCGAACAGGGGCTCTGTTCCACTGTAAACAACACATTTACATTTAAAAGTAGTTTTTCCTAACTCTGCAGACACACAGGCAGCCCAATCCACCCCAGGCTTGTCTGGACTCACAGCCTCCCACTTAAAAACACCAGGCATCAGGATGAACACACAGGCAATTAGTGCAGATACTGTATCATATATTTTTTCCTACTTCCCAGAATTGCCCAGTAATTCCATCCTGTGGCACTGGGGCCAGTAACAGTAATAGATGGAAATAAAATAATTATACAGGCAGGTTTCCCTTGGTCGTGACACTCACCCCATCCCTCTCTACCTTACCATCTGGCCCAAAACAGGGTCACTATTTAAAAGTGGAACTGACAGCATTTTAGCAACATGAAATCTTATTAAAATCTGTTCATATACACCCCCAGGAAGAATGACACTTTCCTAAACATGTTCTGATCAGCAAGCACTTAGATATGGTTATTTTCACATTTTCATAAATTCTTAGAATGTTTGGGAATTACATATAGTAAGGCATTTATGGAAAAAATATCTAAAAATATAGAGTGGGAAAGCATTTAGACAATTAATAGACACTGCAGCAAATAAAATATACAAAAAAAACATCTGTCTCGTCCAAGACCAGAGTCTACACAGACCGTTGTGCTGTAGCCAATCAGAGCTACAGCAGGCATTATACAAACAAGCCATTTTCCCACACTGGCCAGCCATCATTCACCTTGAACTGGACTGTGTGTTTACAGGCAGTTGCAACAGCACAACTTTACATCATTAGCTAGAACGCATTCAACAAAAGCCACAAAATACACCTGAATGGATTTGCACAAATATGTTAACACTTCGGGAGTCCTCTTACATTTGGGAACTTTACAGTCCTATTGCTCAAACAACCATGAAAAAGGTAGGCTCGCTCCCTCAGTTATGAACATCAACAACTATTGCTAGCCACAGCAAGATGAACTAAAATCTAACGAAGGAACAGTAGATAAACCCTCAGTTTTTCAGCTAGTTGACCGTAAAAATTGCACTCATAAACGATGGGGAATTGTAGCCTCCTCATCCTTCTGCCAATGCATGCTTGCCCCAACCAAGCACCTAAGCTAACTGGCTAGCTAGCTACTTCCAGACACAGATGAGGGAATTACCTCTCTCTGACCATTTTACTCGCCGTAGCAGAGCTGGCTAGGCTGTTTACGTTATTACTTTTTTTGCCTACGTTTACTGACACCGGTCATATTGAGAGTTCGTAAATTCATCAGGTCTGAGTGTGCCAGAGCTCAGAAAAGAGTGCTCTGAAATCAGAGATAGCATATCTCGTGTTTGCAAATTGTCTGGCTAACTGTATAACAGTCGTTCAAGTTCTTGCTAGCTAACCAAATAACACCTGCATCTCTAGCTGTGTATAGCCACCAAAAAACGATATGAGGGGAAAGTCAGTCACTCACCCACTTCCAATGGCATGAAATGACATTCTCCTAGCAGGTAGCTAGCTATATAGCTAACATTAGGCTGTGTGTTTTTAGCTTGGTACATAAATAGATACGCTAGCCTATTAGCCACGTTATGGTCATTTCCCTTGCTAGTTTCATTGTATTGACATTCCCAGTCTTAGTTACGTTTGTCCGTTTCTATCCAAAATATTGAGCCATTGAAACTGAAACAGTGCATCCCAAATGGAGGCAGCAAACAATGTACTGTACCAGGCCAGCTGTGATTTACAACCTGTTAGCAATATTTTTTGGACTACCAAGAAAAGTATTGGTGAATTATATGACTCATGCATTGAACGGCATCAATCTATTTTGCCAACAATGCCTTACTGTACATCATGGAAAGTTGAGTTAAATATAACCTATTTTTAAAACCTCTTATAAAGTTGGTTTTGTAGCATAAACTGGGAACTCGATATTTTGATTGTCTGTGTTTCATATATTTGCAAAGTAATAAAAATGCTGTCAGTTCCACTTCAAGGAATTGTATGTGTCAGAGTGCAGGTTATCTAGTATTATTCTAAATACTAAAGTGATATTATGCAGTATTTAGTTATTTTATTTCACATTTATTTAAATAGGCCATGGTGGCGAAGTAATTACAATATAGCAATTAAACACTGGAATGGTAGCTGTGCAGAAGAAGAATGTGTAAGTAGAGATACTGGGGTGCAAAGGAGCAAGATAAATAAATACAGTATGGGGATGAGGTATGGGATATTTACAGATGAGCTATGTACAGATGCAGTGATCTGTGAGCTGCTCTGATAGCTGGTGCTTAAAGCTAGTGAGGGATGTATGAGTCTCCAGCTTCAGAGATTTATTTTAAAAAGCAGGCAGAGCTGAGGAAAATCTAGGAATTTCAAATGTCTGAACTTTCCATTGGCATTTCAATATTATTGGAAATACAGAGGTGGTATGCTAAGCACTGCCTGCAGGCAGATAATTATGGCTACATGATGCCCACAGTCAGGCCAGAGCATTATGGCTACATGATGCCTACTGTCAGGCCAGAGCAGACTAGTTGTCACTATCGGCCAAGCTGCAAAGCGAGACGCATCCACTGTGCAAAAGCCCAAAACATTAAACTCTATGTAATATGAATGAGTGGAGCAAACAGAGAGAGACGGTGATGAGCAGCAGTCAGCGATACATCCTGTTGATGGGTATTCTGGTCTACAGTGGTTACTTACAAAGGAGACGCAGGCAGCTAGCAATAGGATCCTGACCAGGAGGTCCTCAAACTGCTCCACCACCAGCTCCCATAGGGACTTGCCTGCAATACACACACAGAGATAGAGTCAGTCGCATGGCTGTCCGGCTATACATCATCGTGTCACACATGCCTAACAACTTAGTCAAGGCCTAAAAGTACTGTACATATGATAATCTGAACTACAGTAAATGTAGCTCCCCATCTGTTGATGATATGGGACTTCTATAGGCATACTTGTGTTCTTCCAGTTCTGGTGCCCTGTTCTACTGACAGTGTGTCTATGTATCTACATGGGTAGTGCTACAACAGTCCGTGTGTACTCTGAGGGTTTTCCCTAACTGTATCGCTCTAGTACAACACAGACGATCCCTAGGCTATAGGGCTAATTGTCAGCTTATGAAGGAGGCTCCAGAATCACACTGGAAAAGGTCAATATTTACCTTCTTCAGCCGGGAGCTCTGTCAGTGTCACATCACCATATCCATGGAGGAATGGAGAGAGAGGAGAAAGAGAGTTGGAATGAGAGATAGGGAAAGAGTAAAACAGAGAGAGGGCAGGGGAACAGAACAAACAAAGACAAGTTAATACCATTTGATTAACTTAGAATAGGCTTTGAAATGCGTTTGACATGTGTATTATGGTTTCCAAAGGTGGTGGAGTGGCAATCTTTACCAAGGAACACCTTCAGTGCTCAGTTGTCGCCACCAAGTCTGTCCCCAAACAATTTGATGTGTTGGTTTTAAGCATTAAGCTTTCTACTAGCTCTTTGTTGACTGTTGCTGGGTGTTATTGTCGTCCATCAGCACCATCCTGTACCCTACCTGCCCTAAGTCTGAATTTGTCCTGCTAGGTGACCTAAACTTGGACATACTTAAACCACCTGACCAAGTCTTAAAACAATAGGACTCCCTAAATATTTCTCAGATTATTACAAATTCCACAAGGTATGACCCCAAACACCCAGAAAAAGGCTTCTCTCCTCGGTGTTATCCTCACAACAGGTATCAGTCTGGTGTTTTTTGTAATGACCTTAGTGATCACTGTATTACAGCCGGTGTTCGTAATGACTGCTCAGTGAAACATCCTGTCCTAATTTGTCAGACGCTTGGTAAAAAACTTGACCCGGTCTCTGTAAATTAGTATAGAATCAGCTTGATCCCCTCTGTCGAAGAAGCTTGGACCTTATTTTTTTTATATCTTCCGTGATATTGTTAACAAACACACCCCAATAAAGAAAATGAGAATTAAAAACATGTTCAGCCCCTGATTCGACCGTGATCTTGCAGAGTTACTCAACCTCTAAAACACCATTAGGCAAAAGGCTTGGCACACAATGTAGAAAATAGTAAAAAAATAAAGAAAAACACTGGAATGAGGTGGTGTCCAAACTTTTGACTGGTACTGTAATTGATGAGGCTGGTACTGTAATTGATGAGACTGGGCATCATGTACTGTGAAATTTGATAAACTGACGACGATTAGAATTTTGAATACTGAAATTACTGTACTTATGTAGTTGTACAATTTGAGTGATGTGTAACAAATGGGTGTGTGTGTGTTGTGTAACACAAGGAGTATGTGCCATGTAACACATGGAGTGTGTATATGTGCTGTGTAACACATGGAGTGTGGGTGTTTACTGTTGTTTAGTCACTTCCCAGGCCTGAGCGTGCGGGTGTGTGTGTGTGTGGCAATGAACGCAAAGCAGGAAGCGTGTGGGAGGGAGACAGGCAGCAGAACACACTGCAGCTGGCCTACAATGAATGGAGATCACAACTATAGCTATGGTACAACACCCACCACAACCACCCCTCTTTACAGCACCAAGCATCCATCAATACTGTGGTCAGCACACCAACACTAACTCACATTGAGTGCTAAACATCTTACTCTAAATTAATACTGGAAATCCTGGCAGTTTAAAAGCACGATGAAAATCCTGTGTTTTGAAACAGTGTTTTGATTCTGCTACAGTAGGACTGCATCGGAGGTTTCACATGGGGATCAAACGTCACACACATGCCACGGAAATAAATAAAAATAATACCATTTCGGGACCATTGGAATTAGAGTTAAATCAGGATCTTTCAAAATCTTCCTACCAACTTTCTGATTGACCAGAAGGAAAGGAAAAAGTAGAAGTATTTTAATAATTTCATGTTAAAATGCCCTTTAATTAAATAGCTTTGTATTGACTGAGTCCGTACAGAACATTGAGAATGTAATGGCTTGTAGCAATACAAAGGGGGGTATTGTGCTTTGAAGAACAGTCTGTCTTTCTATGTTTCCACTTATTATGTTATCCGAGTAGGCAGAGTGGAGGGGTAAGATGAAGCAGAGAGAAAACTGCCATTGAAAACTGCACCATAAATATCAACTAGTGAATACAAAAAAAAAAAAACGCAATTTTGAGTCATAGCCTTACAGCTTGGCATTTCTTCTTAGTTCCTAACCAATTATCTGTCAAATATTTTTTTGCGTCTTTTCATCATCATTTTTGCCTCATTTTCACAGAGTAATCTGTATAGCTACGATGACTCAATGTAAATGAGTACGTATTTCATCATATAGACTCTCAAGGTGAGTTCTCTGAGCTGGATAACCTCTCAGTGCCAGAGGCTCCTGCAAACTAGAGGAAACTGTCCCGCTGTTTTCCTTGTACCGCCAGTCTTAATATGCCCATGTCCCTCTTACTGTGCCTCCCCACTTGTTTAAGGCTGGCTGCAGTTCCTAGAACTGCTGGCCTGGAAAGAGACAAAGGGAGGCTTGCTAGCCAGGAGCAAGGGAGGGAGGGGTTGAATGGGGTTCCCCAGCGCGCAACTGTGCCAAGGATTCCCTCCTTACTGTTGTCATCTGGGTTGTGTCAGCCTCAGCCTGCCCAGGCGCATTCCAACAGACTTCACCACGCCTCCTTTTTTTCCCCTCAGTCCCTCTTGCTGGCTCTCCCTTTCTCTCTCTCACTTGCTCTCCTTTTCTGCCCCCCCTCCCCCCAAGAAACTCTCATGCCCCCCCGCCCCCATGTGCAGAGTGCAGACAGACTGAAAACAAGAGCCAGCCTGTTTTGACACTACCAGTCCAACCAGAGGGGAACCACTTCCTGGTTACAGTAGCCAACAACAGAACAGAGGGATTCATGTCCAAGACCAGGGTTCAACTAGTATTTGAAATAATTTAAAATACTTTAGCGGGGCTTGATCAAGCTTTCCTGTTGCAATGGGCCAAATGGAATCTTTGCAAAAGTGCAAACCCTGCCCACCTGGTACTCCAGACAGGTTAAAGCAAATGTTTAAAGTAATTAAAATATTTCAAATAGTTTTTGAACCCAGATCTGATTATCAGAGATAGTAACAGAGAGCCAGGAGAAGCAACAGGAAATGTACCATCATGACTAGGACATGGGATGTGCTGATACAGAAGCTTTCACTATAGCTTCCTAGTACACTCAGACACACTTACACTTCCTTAATTTCTCCTTTAAAAGCATTATAGCTGTAATCACTAGGCAGACTAATAAACTACACATCATAATAATATGGACAGTACAGCAACAGGGCTAGATTATAGAGGCCCTCAGCCTCAACTGTAAATAAGTGAACGTTTGCCATGGCTAATTTGCTTGTGGACACTACTGGAAAACAGTGTTTCATTGGATAAGTCACCAACGTCTGACCAACAAAAAAACACCCAAAATAACTTATGGAGTGCGTACTGTAGGAACTTGATAAATCTCCACACTACACACTGCCCCAAATGGCAACCTATTCTCAATATAATGCACTGCTTTTGACAAGAGCACTATTTAGGGAATAGGACAAAAGTTGTGCACTATATAGGGAACAGGGTGTCATTTGGGACACACCGTGGCTCTCTGGGTATCTAACAGCGAGCTCACCATCGTAACCCCGTAGACTAGAGCTACAGCTCACCTCATCTCTGAAACAGAGTGAACTTTACTGCTGATGCCTTTATAAAACCCTCTTAGGCCTCACTCAACCGTATCTGAGAACTACTGCAGCCCTCATCCTCCACCCGTTCTGTCAGTCACATTCTGTTAATGTTCCCCAAAGCACACATCCCTGGATCGCTCCTCTTTTCAGTACACGGTAGCTAGCGACTGGAACGAGCTACAGGAAGAAGAAAAAAAACTTAAACTGGACAGTTTCTGGGCGCGAACCCAGAGTCTCTGGTGGCACAGCTGGCGCTGCAGTACAGCGCCCTTAACCACTGCGCCACCCGGGCAGTAGTTTAAGAATGTTCTTAAACTGACTTGCCTAGTTAAATACGGGGCGGCAGGTAGCCTAGCGGTTAGAGCGTTGGGCCAGTAACCGAAAGGTTGGTGGATCGAATCCCCGAGCTGACAAGGTAAAAAATCTGTCGTTCTGCCCCTGAGCAAGGCAGTTATTCGACTGTTCCTAGGCCGTCATTGTAAATAATAATTTGTTCTTAACTGACTTGCCTAGTTAAACAAAAAAAGGGTTAAATAAAATACATTTACGGTGGGATAATAAAACGGTTGACCAGGAGATGCCCTCAGTCAGCCCGTAGAGTTGGTCTAGTGCTGCACTCAGAAAAATAGCCCGTGTTATTCAAATAAATAGCAGAAGGTCATAGAGAGCAGAGCAGTCAGTTATAGCACTCTGTCTGAGAGAGACCCAGCCAGTCTGACACAGTGGCTATGCTGTGGGAATAGAAAATCAGGTCTAGAAATGGTAGAATGGTGAACTCTTGCACCTTCCTGTGTCTGTCTCAAAGGTCTGCATGCATTAACCATATCATGTATTAGATGTGAATGATAAGGGCCATAGACTTTAACACACTATGATAGTGTGACTATGCCATGGATGTCACTCATTCATATTAATAGAAATGGAGGTTGGAGGAGGGTGCACCTTCATTCCCAGGAGAGGCAGGGGTATGTAAGCACGAGTGTGTAAGTGTCTGTGTGACTGCATGATGGGATAGCCCCTATCAGGTTAGTGTGAGGGCAGGGGATGAAGTTCAGTCAGTAGGTCAGTCATTACTACACTACAATATGGAGGTAGAGATGGGGAGTACTCACAGTATCTGTATGGGAGAATCATAATCAGGGTGACTAAACTAATGTAGCAGGCGTAGAAAGACACCTGCGCGGAGGACCCACTTCCGTTTTTCAGGAGAAACGGAAGTTAGGTTGAAAATACTGTTTCCCTGAAAACCAGAAACAAAACACTTTGTAAACACCGCTAAGGGTGGGGTTGCTGAGGAAGATGAATCAGGGCCACCGCTGTGACAGGCCAGATGTTTATCTCTTACTTAATCAAAAGCCCAGAACCGGTTTCACACCAGGCTTATCTACCCAATCGACACGCACCTCCCAGATTAACTCATGGATACCCTTTTCATGTCTCTGCGTGCAATCTGAAGGAAGTTGCTAACTAGCATTTCGAGCAATTGATTAATAGCGTTAGCACAATGACTAGAAGTCCATGTAACTGCTAACATACTAGTAGAAACCATAGACTTCCAGTCATGACGCTAATGCTAGTTACCATTGGCTCGCGAAACTACCTCTACCTTCCTTCATACTAGAGGCAGAGCCATAAAAAGGGAATCCATGAGTTCATCGGACTGAAGTAGATAAAGGGCTTCATTGCCAAAATCCTGAAGCATCCCTTTAAGTAAATAAATAAAACAAAGCCGTATTTTTGGTGATTGTCTCTCAGGAGCAATTGATGGATCACTGTCAATAAAATTAAGTACATTTAAAATGTTGATGTACTGGCCCTTTAAATGGCAGTAGTTTTTACCCATAGAGATGGATAGAGATACAGTATTATCATTATAAAAATCGGTCCCATTATACAGCTGTGAACACACAGGTAGCGCCATTGAGGCAATCTCCATTTTGAAGTAGTCAATTTTCTTATTTTGTGTTTGATAAATGCATACATCTTATTTTGGTGATTTACCGCCACCTGCAGTGTTGGAGTCCTGAACCATTCATTTATTGTGGCCACTAGATGGCACTGTTAAAACCATTTAGAAACCATAGCACCCAATTTGAAAATGAAGACAACGCTGTGATCATTCACTGATTGTTCCCAACTCATAGGAATCCCCACCCTTTAAAATGGTGGAAGCCCTCAATGGCAATGGGCATGCTAAAATGGCTTACATTGAGGTTGGGTCCTCTATCCAGCTCTTATTTTCCACATAAATGACAAACGTTTATGTTTACTTTAAATGTTAAAAAACAAAATGATCAAAATTGTACATCAGCTTTTTAGTACTAATGTGTATTGTGTACTTTGGAAAAAAGCTGCACATTATTTAAGGGAACATTTATATTCTTGTTTTACAGAATATGCAAATGTGCTGTAATTATGCTGTTTAGGTTATATATTTTTACAGACATTATTTACATGTCTAATGATGTTTTCATGATAATTAAGTTGATAATTTGGTATGATTGTTGTTTTTTCCCCCCAATAGTTCCATGGAAATCCATGTCTGTAAAATATGTTGGTAGTAATGAGGGTTAATCAGTTTGACTGAATGGCTGATCAAACACATGTGGGTGCGTGTGCAGCTCAGCTCTGAGCTGCTTCTGCTTAGCTCAGTGACTCAACATATATCTCAAGAAGGTTGCAGGGAGTCTGTGACTGACTGCAGAGGTGGGAGGAGAGAATCAAAAAAGAGGGACAAGTTAGCACAGGATCCCTGATACTCTACAGAGTAATGCATAACAAAACAGAGCCAGACAACACCTCAAGGACTAAAGACATTCTGTTAAACTCGCCTCTCTGTTCGGATCTCCGATAGACAAGTCCAAAATGTTATATAAATCTGGTCTATTTAAAGAGGAAGGAATAATATCATTATTTGCAGTTGCATTGCAATATAATTAAAATAATAAACAGTGATAAGAAGAGTGCAAGTGTGTAAGGGGCAGGGTTAGTTTGACAGGAAGTAGTATGGCAAGAAATGGTAGATAACTGGCAACTCTCCGGCCTGGTCTCAGAGCAAAACGTATTATATGTTACTAGAATCCCTGTAACTCTGTTTGTTACATTATTTGATCCGTTTAGTATGACATTATGTTGGATAAGACAGTAGGTTATTTAGGGCGAAACAGAAAGTAGGGTGGTCGGTTGGGCATAAAATGCAAATGTCTAGCAACCCAAAGGTTGCATGTTCTAATCTCATCACGGGAAACTTTAGCCAACTACTTACGTAGCATGTTAGCTAACCCTTCCACTAACACCTAGCCTAGCTAAAGTTGGCGACCTATCCACCTAGCTAACGTTAACCACAACAAATTGGAATTCTAACAAAGGTATTTCAAATTCATAACATATTGCATGAATTGCAATTTGTACTCTACATCCTAGAATTCGTATTATATTGTACGACCCCTATTACATTGGTAGGCTAATGTAATGAAAAATATCATACTAAATGGTATGGAACAGATTTCAGTAACATATAATATGTTTTGCTCTGAGACTAGGTTGAACTCTCCCATACGGTATACATTCTACAGTGGAAGTCAGGGTTGGACATAAACCAAAGAGCTGCGTCACAGGATATGCATCAACACTATGCTCCTTTTCCAACAAGGAAATAGTAATACATGTGAGTAAGAGTTGTGGTTACACAGTAATATTGAGTAATGTATTGCCCAATGATATATTATCGCTACAGAATTAAAATTAAACAGGATGTTTTAACAGAAGCCAAACCCTAACACCATTTGAGGAACAAACATCAAAACATGAAGAGTTTTGTTACCGTACCAGTCAAAAGTTTGGAAACACCTACTCATTCCAGGGTTTTTCTTTATTTTCTATATTGTATAATAATAGTGAAGACATCAGAACTATGAAGTAACACATATGGAATAATGTAGTAACCAAAAGGTGTTAAACAAATCTAAATATATTTGAGATTTTTCAAAGTAGCCACATTTTGCCTTGACAGCTTTGCACATAATAATGGCTGGAATGGAGTGAATGGAATGGCAAACACAAGGAAACCATGTGTTTGATGTATTTGACACCATTCCGCTCCAGCCATAACCACGAGCCAATCCTCCCCAATTGTGACTCGTTTCAGGAAACTAGGCTTATGTCACTACTTCACAGCATTTGTGTTTTTGGGCAGAAATGCCTTCTGGAACATGTTTATTATTAAGGCACAGGAAAGTGCACGTGTATGCCATCTGTAAATACAATTGTTAAATCGGGAGCCTAGTTGGTTTAGCCACAAAAAAAGCCAGGAACCTTCCCGCTAGCCATGTTTGGCTGAGATAATGTGTGGGCTGAACATGCCAATGGAGGAGTTTGGATTGGTCTGCCATGTAGCACGTTTCTGTCTATAACATGAGCTGGTCAGTATGTGTAGGTAATCCTTTCTAACACAGCTTTTTTTAAAGATATATAGTAGAACTGCAAAAGTGTTGCTCTCCACTTTCTGGAGGACTGAGTTTTGAGCTAAGGAAAGCTGAGAAAATTCTGGTGTTTGATTGCAAATATGCAGAGGGAGTCAAAAAGAGAACTCCCAGAAGGCTGTTGTATAAAACACCCGTCTCCGGATTACATATTCAAACTAAGGGCAACCATGGAATCTGTGACAGAGATGGAGAAAATGTCCATCCATGTATAAGGGTAAAATAGTTTAGCTAGCTACATTTTCAGATTACACATTTCTAATTTAGTCAAAGTAGTTATCACATGTTAAAGCGTACTGTTAGCTAGCTAATATTAGCTGGCTCGCTAACGTTACATGTATGATCTGTGTAGTAATAGTATACGTATCTCAGAGCCATTTGCATTGCTAGTTATAGCCTAATGTTAGCTAACCAACCAGGTTCAATGTTAGCTAGCTAGCTATCTGCAGATTCATGCAGGGTTATAACATTATGAACTTGGATGATGGCTCATTGTTTAGCTATGTCTAAACAAAAGACTCCACTATGCAAGGAACCATTTCAATTGAAATGTTCATGATGTCACTGTGACAACTGTTGATAGACGTAGCTGGTAAATTCGCTCTGGCTATCTATTCCGATTTCAGAGTATTCTCGTAAGTGTGACGCTCTGTCACACTTACAGAATAACTGAGGAATTTACGAACGCTCAATACCCGTTGAATATGGCCGGTGTCAGTAAACGTTGGCAAAAAACGTATTTCAATTGTTGCCAAGCCGGTCGGTCACAAAAGGTGCGATCAAACTCCTGCGGTTTAGGGTTTATGTTTTACACGGTAGGGTTAGGGTCCGTTTTACACACGGTAGGGTTAGGGTCCGTTTTACACACGGTAGGGTTAGGGTCCGTTTTACACACGGTAGGGTTAGGGTCCGTTTTACACACGGTAGGGTTAGGGTCCGTTTTACACACGGTAGGGTTAGGGTCCGTTTTACACACGGTAGGGTTAGGGTTACACACGGTAGGGTTAGGGTCCGTTTTACACACGGTAGGGTTAGGGTCCGTTTTACACACGGTAGGGTTAGGGTCCGTTTTACACACGGTAGGGTTAGTTTTACACACGGTAGGGTTTCCGTTTTACACAGGGTTAGGGTCCGTTTTACACACGGTAGGGTTAGGGTCCGTTTTACACACGGAAGGGTTAGGGTCCGTTTTACACACGGTAGAGTTAGGGTCCGTTTTACACACGGTAGGGTTAGGGTCCGTTTTACACACGGAAGGGTTAGGGTCCGTTTTACACACGGAAGGGTTAGGGTCCGTTTTACACACGGAAGGGTTAGGGTCCGTTTTACACACGGAAGGGTTAGGGTCCGTTTTACACACGGAAGGGTTAGGGTCCGTTTTACACACGGAAGGGTTAGGGTCCGTTTTACACACGGAAGGGTTAGGGTCCGTTTTACACACGGAAGGGTTAGGGTCCGTTTTACACACGGAAGGGTTAGGGTCCGTTTTACACACGGAAGGGTTAGGGTCCGTTTTACACACGGAAGGGTTAGGGTCCGTTTTACACACGGAAGGGTTAGGGTCCGTTTTACACACGGAAGGGTTAGGGTCCGTTTTACACACGGAAGGGTTAGGGTCCGTTTTACAAACATTAAGTAGGTAGCATCAGCTTGCTGGCCCATTTCCCTTACAAACACAGGGGTACAAATGATCATTTTTAGCCACCCTCTATGGGGGTGGGCGTGCATGCTGCACACGCAAGTCACCACTCACTCTGCTGCAAGTTCTCATAGCAACAACATCCTTTCTAGCACATTCACAAGGGCGGACTTAATGATTAATATGGGTTTTATAGTAAAGACATGTAATTTAACTGTAAAAACATATTACCTTTTAATCTGCCATGAACACAACCAGTCATGTTGCCATCTGATTGTCAAAAAATCACTTTTAAAAAAGGTAGATGACCTTCGCACGTTCTTCCAAAATAATTCCAGCATCCAAACAGTACACTGTGAACCCGCCAACTTTCTTTCAATTCGCACTTGGCTGAAACTCTCACTGGAGAAAGTGTGAGAGCGAGTGAAACAGCGCCTCCATCTTACAATATGTAGCCTGTGTGTCTGATGTTGTCTGGCCAAAAAGAATATGACATGCCATACTCTTTTTGGTCAGACAGAATCCAATACATGGGCTACACCATACATGTTCTCTGCCTCGACAAGATTGCAGTATTATCAGCATCTCCTGTCTTTTTACTTAAGAAATGCGTTAACAATTTTTGGGGTTAAAATTACATCTTTATTTTTCCTGCCCCATCCTGAAAGCAGATTCATGTCAATGAAAGCCACGTTCGCAATCATATCGTGTGAAACAATGTACGGGAACGCGAGTGGAGCATTGGGGGGGGGAAGGGGGGCCCTCAAGCAGAGAAAATATTTTGTAAAAATTATTACTAGTATTAACATTTTAAAAATTATGCCCAGCTCACAAGGCCCCTTGATGTGAGGCCGGAGACAATGGTAAGTCCACCACTGCACATTGAGTGGCTTATTTTACTATGCACACACCGAGTTGCAGTCTACACAAGTCACACCAGCAGACAAAAAGTGAGTGTCTGGCTGTGCACATGAATGCTTATGAGAGCGGCTGTGCGCGCAAGTGTGTACGGCTAGATGTGTTGCAACCTCCCACCACCTCCTCCCCCCATGGCTTTGTAGAGAAGGTCACGGAGGCGCTGAGACCCGGCCAACTTTCCAACATCTGGGAGTGGGACCAACACAGCTAGAGCTAACTACAGTACTGTACCTAAAACATGATGCATCTGGAGCTAGGAGTTGATCTCAGCGCACCAGTAGTACACAAAAACAACAAGTACAGTTTGGAGCTGCTGTCAATGCCAAGTCAACACACAAAAACAAGTACAGTTTGATCAATGAAATCACTTTATTTTCAGAAAATGCTGTGAATTTTTTTTTTGAGAAATCACATGCGGATGACATTTGGGAGATCGAGATCAAGGTTGCTTGAAATGCCCTTTTCAAGATAGAAGTGAAGAGACCACATCAGCTAGTGTAGAACATCCTGTTTCACAGTAGACAGTTGTTAGTGCAAATTCATTTCACTAGTTTGGCTGTTCCTCTTAACAGGAAGGAAAGAGAAATACTCTGCTTGTTAGTGTTTGTCACTGTGTGTATATAACAAATAATGAAATCCAACTCATTAACTGACAACCAAGTTTTGACCATATTCAAGTCATCAACCTACCAAAACGTCCCAGTTCTGAGTATGAGATAAAACACATTGTTGAAACTTTTGGTCTAGTCTGACCTCAGACCAGAAAGCCATAACAAAAAGGCTTTTCTACCCCTAACAGTTTCAAAATAAAAGAGGATATGGCCTCCACAATGATAGCACAGGTTTGACTAGGGATGAGGGCCTAAAAAAAAACAGGACTAAAACACAAGTCTGTGTGCTAAGCTCCGATAACAAAAGCCACCAACCACCACTGCCAGGGCATTGGTTACATCTTTAACCTCGGACAGTAATACCAACCGTGACGATCTGGATTAAAATGGGGTCTCCCCTCCATTGCCCATGGTCGTGATAAATAGGTGAATACACGTGGCAAAACATTTTACAACACAAAAAGAGCAAGACCAGATAGACCAGTCCTTTTTAGTTTCCATTAAGTGCCTAATGAACACGACCCCGGTGGTAAGACACTCCATCCAGGGGAGTTCCAGGGCCAGACATAGCGTGAAATAGGCCTCCCGTAGGAATGTTATGCCTGTGTCTACAAAACTGGCACGCCATATATCTCCCACTGGAACGCTGCTAGTACCTACTACAGTGGAGCAGGAAACAAAGTGATCAGAGGGGGTTTCCCTAGTTCATAACCCTTTTTGGTTACTGTACCCCCCAATCTATTATTCAATAGATGCCATACATATGCCCTTATCAGCCTTCCCCTAAGGACAGGCCAATCTGTCCAGGTACCCCCAGAGGTTAGATTACAGGACTTGTTTGTGGCCATGTCTTTGTGTAATGATTATGGCTATATAATAAGTCTAATGCACAGCTCCTGTATGGAAACAACCTGTCCTCATGTCAGAGAGAGAGAAGTAATCATGGAGGATTTGTAACAGAAATGCATGCCGCCCACACAGAACAGTGGCTCCCTCCCTGCAACAAAAACCAAACTCACATCAAGTCATTGCAGTCAACAACAAAAAGGTAGATTGTGGTCGGTTTGTCAGTAGAGGGAATGAGCCATTCAGTATTCTACACACATACTCAGCTGAGACATGTAGCTACTAAAACAGCTAATAACAACAACACAGCTGTTTAATGTGTTGTTGACTGTGTTGAGAAAGACATAGGCCACGTTCAGTAGGCAAACAGTGTGGAATGTTGCAGATAGAAATGTCATGAATAGAACTGACAAGATTGTTTGTTCTACATGTCAGATAGGCATGTTTGTTCTACTCAATATATTTATATCTGAATGTTCCACAATGTTGTGCCTTGGTGAACGTGACCCTGGTTTACAGCCAAGAAAGGAAAGGGTATTCCCTTAAGCCTTTCTCTGCACAAGCAAGAACCCACACACACACACACAGACAGAGAGAGAGGAAGTCGGTTCACACAGCTAAAAGTTTAAGATGCTATCTGCAACAAGACATTTTTCCATGAAGTCATCAAAGCCACAGGGTAGGTCTGTGCAACAAAGGACTGCTGTTTCACTCCTACAACACAGTGGCTCTCCTCTATGGCTTAACGACACAAGCCACCATGCAAATGAATGGCAGGGCCATAGACTCAGAAGGAAAGTAGTAACAGTGTTGACAGGTGCCAAGTTCAATACAACACAAATTAAAGAGCACCAGGTCTACATTCTAGATTAGGGCTTTAACTGGGGGATTAAATCCAATAAACTCATGGAACAAAATAAATTAAGCATTTGGCTGCTGCAGCATCAACACCTTGTAGCCTACAAAAAAAAACTTGTGCACATTGAGCGATGGGCCCTGGAATTGTGTATGCAGATCTCACACAGGTATTGCTTTCTCTCAGAAGTAGAGTAAGAGAGTTTCCTAATTTTATCAAATGTTCTCATTGTCATTATGGCACTAACTATGTGGGTGTGCTGTGTTAAGCATGTCGTTTTGGCCTCCCCTGGCCCTCCAATGGGGGTCTCATAGTGGAATACAGAATTATCACCTGAAATATCACTTAATGCCACGCTCTTCCCCTTGATACAGTAGCCTAACATAGCATAAAACCGAAATTGAAACTGTTACAGTATTACACAATACAATACTACTCTTAATGTGTTGACGTTAATGAACGTGACATAATTATTATACCCCAAAGCCTCCCCATAAATGCACTGCAAAACAGATGTGATATACTTCCTGCCTCAATACAGGCGTTAGATTAATAGCATATCCTATTGATAATCTGGGTCTCGTTTTTACACATAGTCCGTAACCGTGATGAAAAGCGTTCGGGTTCAGTGACTCGATCGTGCGTCCTTCACACACACACACACACACACACACAACTTTGTGCAGAGCGAGAAACGCAATGTAGCTCGGTAAAGTACGACAAAGGACTTCAAAACAGCGTTGAGTAGCCTCACGCATAAGATCTGTCTAAATATGTAGGCTGGAAGGAACAATTGCAGGCTGTAAAAGACTGATATTCGTGTTTTCAACCTGTTTGTTTTACAATAAGGCGCGGGGAAATAGTTTCACCAATTTCCCTAAACTGGGCAATGATATCCATGCCCGTGATCGAATTGCATCCAACACTCACGCAGGTAAACTGAATGACAGTGAAAATACAACATCATAAACAATGTTTGTTACTCACCGTTAGGTCCATATTTTTCTAAATTGGATTTCACTTGTTCAAGGGTGAGTCCAGTGTTTTCATTCACACTAAAGTTTTCAAAAACTTCAGATGAGGATTTAGTGTGCGCGTTATCCATCTCGGAGGGAGAACTGACTAGCTAAACAATGAAATAAAAAGTAATGTAGTTAAATATATAACATATATTACGACAATAAAGGACTAATAAACAACAGTCGTTTTCTAACGATGTGCCTTGCGTTCAGACTGCCAAGCGGAGGTGGATCTGCCTGCGTAGACGGTCACCTGCCTCCTCTTCTGCGAGCCGACGATTTGATTCCGGATTCCTGTTCGCGACGCTGCTATTTCCCAATAAATACAATTGCAGTCCGCGCTTCATCAAAATCAGAAGGTGTGCTGTGTTGGTACTGCCTCTTCCACAAGTGAGCGTGTTTGAGCACTCCCTTGCGTTCCTATTGGTTGTCATTACCTGAGTGGAGAGCGTTGCTCAACTCCCACATCCTCGACAATACATCCTTTTGGTAAGCCAAATAAGGAAGCCATTGTCTTCTTGGTTTATAGATCTTATGCACTGCATATGAAAAGTCACAGGAGGTAATACTATATCATTCTCAAGTTACATATGTTTCATACATGTCATTAGTTAATGCTTTAAACCAAGGTTATGGATCTCTTCCCCTTTGGCACAAGAGTAGGCCTACGTGCATCATCTTCATGCTGGTACTTAAATAATCGCTAACACACTAACATTAAATTAATCTTTACTTTTCTTGTACATCTCGGAATAGTGGTGGCCTACATCTCTCTAAATAGTTTGCCAATTGAGTGTAATCAAATGTTGCCTGATCTAATACTACCAGTACCACGCAACTCCTACACAGCACTTAACGTCACACTATGAGGTAGAAGTAGGTGAGTTTAGTGTTCTTGAAAGGCCTTGCACCTGAGTCATTCTTCAATCATTCTGACCCCTTTTCTCAGTTCTGACCTCACCACTTACTGATGTAGTGAAACTGTTCATTTCAGACGTTGCGGTAGGAGTAACCTATACAAGGAAGGGGAAGGTGTAGGTCCAAGTTGTATCCACTTATGTAAGACTCATCAATGTGACATTACTGCAGTTCGATCTCCTTATCCCTGGCTATGCAGAAGATGAGAAGGCCCCGTACTGTACTGTAGTATAGGTTTCAAGCAGTAGGTAGTGGGCTGGGAGGACTACTTTTGGAGTGAGAGGTATAAAGGGAACAAGGTGCTCTAGTTATGTCCTGTCTCACAGCTGGGCTCCTCTATCTCTCACAGCTCTCAACTTATTTATAACTTAAAGCGCTTACATAACTTTCCGAACTATACGGTATAGATCAACTCTGAGAAACAGGCCTCCCACTAGAGGTGGGGAGCTATGGTGGACAGCCTATACTTTCAATGGGGCTAAGATGACTAAATGAAAAGCAAGTCATACATCCCTCACACTGAATCAGGTCAAAGCCAGGTTTGGGCCCCAGGTCTGACTCCCTCTCTGGGTGATGATGTGCCAATTAGACTTCACCTCACTGCAGCCATGCCTTGTCCTACCCATAGTCAGACACCCATGCAGTGGATGCGACTGATAGATACAGTGATCACAGTTCAAGGCACCTCTCACTCACAGACAGACTCAAACTCTCCTGCAAAAGTTTTCATCTGATTCTGAAGTCAGTAATAGATGCACATGCGCTTGACATACCAGCACATAAACAACCGACATTGTTTGAATTGTATTTGTGATTGTGTCTGTGGTTGTCTTAATGTGCAATATGAAAGCCATGTGTGAAACAAAAGAGAGCACTTCTGGCTCCACACATTTCTAAGGAACCCCTTGGATTCCAAAGTTCTTACGCAAGGGAAATCCTCCCCTTCTCCGTCCTCTCTCTCTCTCTCTCTCTCTCTCTCTCTCTCTCTCTCTCTCCCTCTCTCCACACAATGGCTGCCTATCCTAGCCACCACTCCAGTCACACATTTTCCATACAGCTCTGTCCGTCTGTAAGCCCTCCAGCAGCATTTGCCTTCTTTTTTAGTCACAGCCTGCATTTGCATTATGGAAATAAGCAGTGGCCATCCATGCGTGAAGAGATATTTACCTCCCTCTTGCATCCCTGTGTGGTATGCCACACAACTACCTTGTTCAGAGTGAGTCTCTCTGGAATGGATGTCTGTAAAAGGTCTAGTGCAGGCTGTCTTTGTACTTATATGGGCATCTCTTCTTACAACTTATTTGGATGCCTTCCGTTTTTATATCCACAGTTAAGTTTCGTCTCTGGTGCATGTGAATTTGGAATAGATGTTTGTGTGCTTGAATAGTCACGTCGTGGTAACGTCAAATACAGTAGATGTCCCTTACAGTTTCTTAGAACCTCAGTCCCTCAGTTGTTTTAATCCTGACAGTGTGTTCCCTGACAGATCCACAGTGCTCTGTGTAAGGACTGACGGCTGCTGCTGCCATTGACTTTCAATCAAGGAGACTTGAAGTGAGACTCAACCACAGTCTGCACTCTGCAGCAGCTGCACCTGACAAGCACACTGAGCAGCAAGTTAGCACCCCCGTCCCCACCCGCCTCCCTCCCCTTAATAGGTCTCCCCCTCCTCTCACAAAGCCCCCCCCCCCCCCCCCCCCTTCCTGCACGGAGCTCTCAGGGACTGTTTGTGACGCAGTCTTCAATTCACAGGGTACCACAGAGGAATTCCACTCTGCCTCACAGCCCTATGACTAGGAATGTTTAATCTAGAAGCAGGGGGCCTCATTTCTACTGCATCTTAATACCAGGTTATGTATCATTTACAACTAAACCCCGTATCCCCCCTTCAACCAGCCAATAATGGTTTGGTCCAATAGCATCTCATTGATAGGAGTGTGTGCTCCGATTGGGCAAAAATGACATCATTTTTATTCATAAACAAAGATAAGAAAACTGAGGGGAACACAGAGAGATGTAAAGATGGAGAGAGAAAAGAGGGAGGGAGAGAGATGAGCTATAAATCTAGCTGGGGGAATAACCGATTGCACAAAAACTTTCATTTTCTCTACTCCATTGGTTTTGATTTATCGTGATATACTCTGTATCTCTGTGTGATGGGATCAAATATTGGGCCTTTTGACCGGGCAGTTTTTCTGCACTGCCTTCCTATACTCAATTTCACTTTCAGTTCCCTCTACGTCAACACTTCAAATCAAAACTGACCCAGCACGCACACACACCGTCCTCCTTTCTGCCCAGTCCAAGCACGACTCTATTTGTCACCTAATCATTTTTTGGTGAGGATGAGTCATCACTGCGACGCCTGGCCAATCTCAAACTGTCACTCAGTCATTAATGGAATCAAACATTGTAAAGGAGGCAATTACACCATCCAGATGATGTCTGTTAAATGGCACTGTGTGTGTGCGTGTGTGTGTGTGTGTGTGTGTGTGTGTGTGTGTGTGTGTGTGTGTGTGTGTGTGTGTGTGTGTGTGTGTGTGAGGGCTGTGTGACTTGATGTCCCAGACAAATTGATAGGAGGACCTTGTAAATACAGAAGACAGATGGAGAAAAACTAGCTGAATCATCTCTGGATGATGAACCATAGAGATAGACAGTTTTATCTCCATGGGATGAACAGCCAGGCTCACATCACTCATCATTCACACAGGCTATTATTTAATAAATGTCCCCACATCTCTAGATCACATTGTCTTTAATCTTTCTTTTCCTTCCAAAAGGTATGTCATGTTGTCATCTCTTTTGCAAGCAATCTTGGAAAAAATCCGGTGAGGAATCCCGCTCCTACATTATGTGCCTACTGTTGCCATCTGCATCTGTTTATAGTTCTGAATATATTTCAACGATAACTTTTCTTGTCAAAGTTTGAGACGTTATAAAGTAAAGTTCATTGTTTATTGCCCCTATTAAGAAGCTGCCACCACACACATTAATCAAGGTGGACAGAAACCCTATCATTGCACACAAACACAAACTGCACCAAACCCCTGTGTCCCTCAGTGTCTGATGATAACTCTGTACTATTATCTCCCCACAGGCAAATCAGTGGGCTCCTACACGGCATCCTGCACCATTCTAATGCACCTCACATACACTCATGTTCCCTATTCAATAGAGGTCACATATAAATAACACACACACATGCACGCACACACAAGGAGCCAGAACCACACACACTTTCAATGTCAAAAACCAAGACCATGATGAAGGAAAGCGCTTATTTTCTAACTGAGATCAATGATTTTCAAATGCAGGATCTGTGCTGCTCGACCTGCCTATTGGTCAGATCAGCATGAAGTTTCTCTTTTTTTTTGTCAGCTAGTTCTTTTACAATGTGTGTATGCTCCACAGAGAGCTAATCGAGAAAGAAAAGCATACAGCAAGAACAGAGAGGGACAGAGGAGGACAGAGGAGGACTAAAGAAGACGGATGAAAACAGAGAGGACTAGAAAGAGAGAGCGAGAGAGAGAGAGAGAGAGAGAGAGACTTTAAGGTGATGCCAGTGACAGGCAGACCCCTGGCTGACGGACACCTGGGTGCTGTGATAAAACAGGGCTGGAATAAAGATTGATTCAGAGAAACATCCATTCTTGATTTACAATAGACAGTCAGCAGGCTCAGGCAGCATCACTGTTGTTTTTATTCACAGCACAGCCCTCTCTGAGGAGGATAATACCAGACTGGGTTATTACTGAGCCCATGTGTGTTTGTCTAAGGCTTCACTTCCAACACTGCCCTCAATCCTTCTTCACAGACTGCTTTTTGATGTTCCTCTTCTTTTACCAGAGATTTCTACGAGAATGCAGATCGGCCCAATCGTACAAACAAATCAAGACATAGCTTTCATTACAAACTTGGGTCAAAACTAAATTATGATTGATGAAGAGAATCCTGAGACACAGGTTCCTGTGAACCTCTGGTCCTCTCGCCCCTCACCTCTCCTTTACCCAGTGGCATAGTCCTAGAGCATGGCAGGCTGCAGGTCTTCTCTTCCAGACCAATTACTGTGAGCATGACAAGCTGCCAACATGACGGGCAGCCCAGACCCCAGAATTGACAGATCGACACTGCTGCCTTCTCACAGCATTTACTTGGCTTGCACTGCTGCAGTACCTACCCCCTGCCAAAATAGAGGGGTCTTTTCTGGGATATAACATAACACATAACTTGATGACTGCTGGGTTGGTTTGCAGATTCAAGTATTCAACATTCTGTGTTTCTGTGGAAGATAGTTTGTATAGACATGTCAGTCAGAATATCAGTCTATATCAATAGCCTTTTCCAGAGAAAAAAATAACTTTATTTAATTTGTATTCTAATAGGCCTAAAGATTTCTCGCATGCATATATGAGCTTAATTCAGATGGAAGTCAATGTTTTTCAATGTAAGGTAATCCACCATTTCGGCTGTGGATGGGTAAGGGAAATGTACAGATGATTGCATAGGGGTGAAATGCATGGAACAAAGTAGTAATTTCCTGTCATATTAAAACAAATAAGGAGTTGATCCTGTAAGGCTGTAGGAGCTTAGCAGTGGACCCTCATAACTAATCCACTCATGTTCCAAGCCTGAGGAGTCACATACACATGCATGCACACACATACACACACTGAGGAGGGGATAGACACACATACGTAACACACAATACAGACACACACACAAACAAACAGAACGACAGAGCCATTAAAGATGATCAAATGTTGAGTCTCATTTCCCAGGAGGCTTTGTGCTAATTATCCACTGAAGACGCTGGTTGGCATCAACAACACACACACACACACACACATAAACATCAACACACACACAGAGCGAGGAAAACAGTCATAGGAAAGGAAAGGATTCAGAGCTGTGTGTGTGTGTGCAGGTGCGTTAGACAGCAGACCCTTGAGCAGAGGGACAGACTAGCTGTCTGTGACAGAGCATTAGGCACAAATCTGCCTTCCACATGTGCTGTCACCCTGCTGACTAGACTCGTCTTGTTTTGGTTTTACACATACAGGTAACTGACAAAATAAAGGAAACACTTGAGTAAATGAGGGAAACAAAGTACATTGAAGGTGTGGTTTCTAAGTTAATTAAGCAATTAACGTCCAATCATGCTTAGGGTTATGCATAAAATGCCCAGTTACCCATTATTTTGGCTACAATGGCTAGAAGAGATCTCAGTGACTTAAGAGGGGTATCTCAGGAGCATATTTTGTGTGTCACCAGATCTCAACCCAATTGAACACTTATGGGAGATTCTGGAGCGGTGCCTGAGACAGCGTTTTCCACCACCATCAACAAAACACCAAATGATGGAATTTCTCATGGAAGAATGGTGTCATATCCCTGCAACAGAGTTCCAGACACTTGTAGAATCTACATGCCAAGGCGCACTGAAGCTGTTCAGGTGGCTTGTGGTGGCCCAAGGCCCTCTTAAGACACTTTGTTGGCGGTTCCTTTATTTTGGCAGTTACCTGTACACAAACACGGGGCGGCAGATAGCCTAGTGGTTAGAGCATTGGGCCAGTAACCAAAAGTTTGCTAGATCAAATCCCCGAGCTGACAAGGTAAACATTTTATTCTGCCCCTGATCAAGGCAGTTAACCCACTGTTCCTAGGCCGTCATTGTAAATAAGAATTTGTTCTTAACTGACTTGCCTAGTTAAAGAAAAAAAAAGTGGTAAACAAGAACCTGCATTGCTGTCACTGATTGGTAATTGGAGCTGTCATTCAGTGACCTGAGGAGATGGGTCGTTAATGACAATGCCCATCAAACCTTTTTAGCAAATTGCTTTATTAGAAAAACTAAACTGGATCAATAACCTTTTGATTACATCACTGATTATGTGTCCAGGAACATAATTATGAGGTATTTTTATCCAATGTTGAAATGTTATCGTGACAAGCCCTTATTAGGCAAGGTGATGTTTGTTATTGCCAACTCACTGATACCGATTAATCATTGACACAATTTAGAGAACTAAAATACCTCCTAAAATTTTTGGTTTTCCATGGGGATTGAATGGCAATGACCCATCCTATTACATGGTACTCTGTTTAACAGGTTAGCTAAGTCCTGAAGAAATCCACTCCATCGACCTAGCACACAGCATCATTTACCTTTGGCCAGTCGAATAGTGTGTGCCATTTTCCCCTCTCACTGAATTAAGTGTCTCTGCTCTCTAATGCTCAGAGAAGAGCAGGCAGAGTTCTCTGCTTTTTGTCCTAGCAGGTGACCTGTCAGACTAAAGCTGCGGTTTCAGAAGGACTAACATAATGTAGTGGCGTTTCTTTCTTTCTGGTCCTGTTGGGAGAGGTTCTCTTCTGCACTGTTCAACCAATCCGGTAAATGTGGAGGTGGTAAGATGGAGTGTCGCCTTGTTATCACCCAAAAGCTTTAGTCCGGTCACAGATCTCTTTCAATTTCCCATGAAAACCAGATCTCTCCATACCTAACAACCCCGCTGAGGGTGCAGAAGGACTTGACAGAGCTTGGCAATTGATTGGCTCCCTGGTGAATAAAGAAGGTTGCACCAGATGGAACGGACAGAGGTGGTTAACGGGATTGTAGTACTGCCGGAGCGCAGGGCAGCGGAACACCCTCACTTTTTTCAATTTGAGAATACACCAGGCTGGTAAAACTAATTCTGGAAGATATATTCTAATAAATTCCAAATAAATATTTAGTTACCACTAAAATTCCATGAAAAAACAAATAAATAAATACTGTGTGTGTAGCAGCCTAGCGGTAGGTGGTTTCTTCTCTGGCAGTGTAGGCTACTTGTGTGCACTGCGGAGGCCCATCTGAGGCTTGACCACTTTGGCCAATTAAAAACTTGGCAGTGTCACGCCCTGATCTGTTTCACCTGTCCTTGTGATTGTCTCTACCCCCTCCAGGTGTCGCTTATTTTCCCTGGTGTATTTATCCCTGTGTTTCCTGTCTCTCTGTGCTAGTTTGTCTTGTATGTTCAAGTCAACCAGTGTTGTTTTCCCTGTGCGCCTGCTTTTCTATTCTCTTTTACTAGTCCTCCAGGTTTTGACCTTTGCCTGTTTTTCTGGACTCCATTCCTACCTACCTACCTACCTGCCTGACCTTAAGCCTGCTTGCCATTCTTTACTTCTGGAACGCTGAACTGGTTTTAACCTTTTTCCGGTCCATGACTATTCTCTTGCCTACCCCTTTTAGATTGTAAATAAGCATCTTGGACTCTAACCATCTGCCTCCTGTGTCTGCATCTGGGTCTCGCCTTGTGCCCTTAGGCAAAATGTGAGAGTGGGTTTAGCCACATTAACCTTAACACACCAATGAGATCAAGGATCCATATTCACCGTGTGTCTGCCTTGGTGTTCATAAAACTCCACGGGCCCCCTCTTGCACTGCACAGTGGAACCCAGAACGATATATAACCACTTGGTTACAGCGACACCATTCTACCGAGGACACCCAAACCAGAGTAGTCACTGCAAGGCCCAAGGAGCCTCGGGTAGATTGGCCATATGGCAATTCGGACAAATGCCAGATGGAATGGACCATTGTTTAGTTGGGTGGGCTTTTTCATATAGAAAAATTAAAGGTGACATGGCCGGTGGCCTAGTTTAAAAAATATATATATATATAATATTTTTTAAATTAAATATTTTTGCACAATTTCTCTTATACTAATCTATAATGAGCCTTTGGCTGATAAGTGGGCAACGGCCACTAAGATAGGCCGGCTCGGTTTTCTGATAGGCTGTGGTCACGCAAACTTAGATTCAAAGTCTAACACGGCATCAGCAAAGAGACCTGCTCTGACATCAGTTAGACAGTCAAAATCATGGATTGTAAAAAACAGAAAGGGTTCCTATAAACTTATAAAGACCACATTCTACATTGTCACCTTATTCAAAATGTCCTATTTTGGACAGCTAAACCCCTTATTTGGCAAACAGTAAAGTGCATTATCATTTTATTCCTGTAATGAAAGTGTGCACTATTTCACTGGGCCCTGCTGCTGTAATGAGCGAGCCCCTCTCCCCCATGCGCTTGTGACATGCGCAAGTGAGAACATTATTCTGATTGTATAACATTTCAAAATGTAACTGTGGGAAATACAGCTTTGGAAGCTTTGTTTCTATAACGTTTCAAGTAAGACCCAAGTGCTGACTGTTGAAGTATGTTTATTACAGCAACAGGGGCAGGAAAACGACAGGTCAAGGCAGGCAGGGGTCCATAATCCAGAGTGGTGGGGCAACGGTACAGGACGGCAGGCAGGGTCAGGTCAGGCAGAGTGTTCAGGCAGGGGGGCGCCTACCTTGGGCGCCTACCTGGGCGCATACCTGGTTGAGCGGGGTGTCGGCTTTGGAATTCAGAGATGAGGCCTGGGTCCAGGATGTCCCTAGCGGAGACCCAGCACCTCTCCTCCGGGGCATAACCCTCCCAGTCAACAAAGTACTGGAATGGAAACCCCTTCCCCGAAGTCGAACCTTCAGGAGACGTCTCACCCTGGTTGGCCGTCGATGAGAGGGGTGGGCCTGGAAACAGGAGACATGGCTGTGAGACATTTACATCTAGACACATGAAAAGTAGGAAGTATATGGAGGGTACGGGGCAACAGAGGATGAACAGCAGATGGTCTAATGATCTTGGAGCAGGGAGGAAGGTCTCGTTTTCCGGGGGTGTAGCCACTGGGCTAAGGTGGTGTGCCAGCGCATCCGGCTTAACATTCTTGGGTACCGGTCAGTGTTGTGGAAGCGAAGTGGCCCGGGCCTTACTGACCCGGGAGGGAAAGGCCCTACAGGTTCTGGAATCTCCATTGTAGCGCTCCAGGGGAGGGGGGTGAAACCGGGGTGACGGCGCTGCTACCAGCCGGGTTACTGAGGGGCTGGGATGTTATCGTCGTGGTAGGCTGCCTAGTAGGCAACCCACGGAATTGCTCCCGCAATGCATCCAAAGCTAGGTCATGACGTTCGGCCACGGCCTGGAACCCTTCCATCAGACCGCGAAGCAACTCCTCGTGCCTACCAATGGTGGCTCCTTGGGAGGATATGGCGTTGCGGAGCTGGTCTAAGTCTGGGTCAGTCATGGCCAGTTCCTACTTAACATTTCAAGTAAGACCCAAGTGCAGACTGTGTTGAAGTAACAATGTTTATTACAGCAACAAGGTCAAGGCAGGCAGGGGTCGATAATCCAGAGTGGTGGGGCAAAGGTACAGGACGGCAGGCAGGCTCAGGGTCCGGCAGAGTGGTCAGGCAGGCGGGCTCAGAGTCCGGACAGGTAAGGGTCAAAACCAAGAGGGTGAGAAAAAGAGAGACTGGGGAAAAGCAGGAGCTGAGAAAAACACTGGTTGACTTGACAAACAAGACAAACTGGCAACAGACAAACAAAGAACACAGGTATAAATGCACAGGGGATAATGGGGAAGATGTGCGACACCTGGAAGGGGGGTGGAGACAATCACAA
Source organism: Oncorhynchus clarkii lewisi (assembly GCF_045791955.1). Lineage (NCBI taxonomy): Eukaryota > Metazoa > Chordata > Actinopteri > Salmoniformes > Salmonidae > Oncorhynchus > Oncorhynchus clarkii. The sequence goes on along the minus strand of NC_092158.1, from coordinate 57,699,208 downwards.
GGACAGTTGAAACAGAGCAGGGCGTGACAGTCTCCTTGTCCTTGTCAATGAGAGGAGGGCCTCAGCTTTCGGTAGGTATAATGTTTTTCTTCTCAACAATTAATATTCAGCTCATTAGCAACTATTCTTCTCAACTCCCAACCGAAATGTGCACCGGCCATTGCAAGGGCATAGGTCTCATGGGTAGTAGCCGACAACTGCAAAGTAATTTTTTGGGACATAACATTTACTGTTTGATGAATACATGGCTACTATCAACGGGTAGTATATTTAGAGTTAGTGTGTTTTGCGTTTGCACTTTCTCAGCTGTTGAACCCCAAATTAATTAGCCTCTGATATTAGTTAGTGCACATAAAGACGTATGCAGTTCATCTCTATTGAACAAAAAAAGGAAATTATGGAGTCCTATTTTGACCATTAGAAAGTAGCAATTAGATGAAACAACTTATTTATTGAATACCTCAGTAGCGGAGAGTGGGGTAAGTTGAGCCAAAGAGTTAATTGAGACACCCTTTGTTTCTAGGAAACCATATACAAAATAAATCATGTGACCAAATATTTAGGAAGAGGTCATCACTTCATGAAGTCTGTGAAGGAAGTGGTAAGCAAATTGGGACCAAAACCATGTCCAGTTAATTTATTGTGTGATAGGTTTTATGATTATTGTATCTAAATCAAAGTAGACCCTTTTTAACATCAATTGGGGTCTCTATAAGCTACAATATGAGGCCCAAAACCTAGCATGAAAGTGCATGCTTGTAGCTGTGTGGGATAATATAGTCAAAACGTTTTTCTTGGGGTAAGTTGAGCTAATGGCCACCATGCCCCCATACAAATGATGATGATTTTTTCAGGTTTAGCGGCGTGTGCAGTGATGTGGGCTGGTGTGGATAACATGCCAGGGACTAATTCTTGTCCCAGGCTGCCCCTGCCCTCTCTGGAGTTGCTGTAGCCCTGTTTGGGATATTTAGCCGATATTGGCTATTGGTTGAAACGCAGGGACCATTCTATTCTTGGTATGTTAGCGTGGGCAATTGGAAATGTGAATTGGGCCAAGTTGGAGGTAATACATTCTACATAGTAATGATTAATGTTCACTACTTGGTCAATTGATTTGATAGCATGTTCAATCTTGCAAATACATTTTGTGAATTGATACTTCACCTGGAAGCTGGTTCCCACATATGCTTAGGAGTTCCCACATATTCTGAGCACTTGTTGGCTGCTTTTCCTTCACTCTGCGGTCCAACTCATCCCAAACCATCTCAATTGGGTTGAGGTTGGGTGATTGTAGAGGCCAGGTCATCTGATGCAGCACTCCATCACTCTTCATCTTGGTCAAATAGCCCTTACACAGTCTTGAGGTGTGTTTGGTCATTGCCCTGTTGAAAAACAAATGATAGTCCCACTAAGCGCAAACCAGATGGGATGGCGTATCGCTTCAGAATGCTGTGGTAGCCATGCTGGTTAGCTGTGTCTTGAATTCTAAATAAATCACTGACTTTGTCTCCAGCAAAGCACCCCCACACTATCAACCCTCCTCCATGCTTCACGGTGGGAACCACACATGCAGAGACCATCCGTTCACCTACTCTGCGTCTCACAAAGACACGCCGGTTGAAATAAAAAATCTGGACTCATCAGACGAAAGAACAGATTTCCACCGGTCTAATGTCCATTGCTTGTGTTTCTTGGCCCAAGTAAGTCTAGTAGTGGTTTCTTTGCAGCAATTTGACCATGAAGGGCTGATTCACGCAGTCTCTGAACAGTTGATGTTGAGATGTGTCTGTTACTTGAAGCATTTATTTGGGCTGCAATTTCTGAGGCTGGTAACTCTAATGAACTTATCCTCTGCAGCAGAGGTAACTCTGGGTCTTCCTTTCCTGTGGCGGTCCTCATGACAGCCAGTTTCATCATAGCGCTTGATGGTTTTTGCGACTGCACCTGAAGAAACCTTCAAAGTTCTTAAGATTTTCCGTATTGACTGACTTTCATGTCTTAAAGTAATGATGGACTGTCGTTTCTCTTTGCCTATTTGAGCTGTTCTTGCCAACTGCATTCCAGTATGTCGTAGCTCTAACAGAGAAGGCCGACTGGACGATTTTACTGTGTCGAAAAGGGACAACGCAATCCCCTCTAGTTACTGCCCTTGTTATCCCGGAGGTGCTTTCCTTTTTGTATGATATGCGGGCTTAGGGGTGGAGGGGCAAGACCATGCAGGATCTTAAAGACAAGGCTTGCATCTACATACTGATTAAAGCTATACAGACTAAATAAATTATGCTTGTAAATTATACGACAATGGTGGTAACTGTTTGGTTTGTTATCAAAAATCTTAAGTGTTTGTTTGTAGAGTGATTCAATTGGTTTCAGAATAGTAGCTCCTTCTTGTGACCAGCATGTGATGCAAAGTCTCAAATGTGATAAGCTCTTAGCATGCATATATAGTTTGTCAGCCTCCAGGGGAAGGAAAGGTCTTTATAAACCTAAAGTTGGATAATCCAAACTTAACCCTGTTAACCACCTTTTTCACATGTTTCTTAAATGTCAAGTTGGAGTCCAAAATGACACCATGATACCTGAAGTTAAACACAACTTTCAGATTCTCCCCATTAACAAGAACAGCTCATTGGGAACAATCAATGGATTTCTTAGAGAAGTACATACAAACAGTCTTGTCGATATTTAAATGCAGGCAAGAATTAGTCATCCATTTAGAAACATGTACCATAGCTTCAGTTAACTTGTTAACAACCAATTGTCTATTTTGTTTGTGTACATACAGAACTGTATAGTCTGCATATGTACATCTGCATGTTAACTTGTGGACAAGCAAGTGGGAGATCCTTTATATAGATGGTAAACAGAAAGGGGGATAATGACCCCAATGTTATAGTAAAGAGATTCCGACCCCAAACGAACCCTTTGACTTCTGTTTGTCAGATAGGAATACATCCAACTAATGACTTCAGTGGACACATTAAGGGAGGATAGCTTGGATAGGAGGACCTCATGATTCCCTGTCACAATCGTGTGTATAGGTGGCAGGGAAGTCAGGCGCAGGAGAATTAAACTTGGTAAAATGGAGTAATTTAATAAAACAACTCCAAAAACCATAAACACAAATTAAACAAATTGGGTACTAGGACCCGTCGCGCACCAAATACAAACAACACGAAACTGAACATAAAACAATCTCTGACAAAGACATGATGGGAAACAGAGGGTTAAATACACAACAGGTAATGGATGGGATTGAAACCAGGTGTGTAGGAAGACAAGACAAAACCAATGGAAAATGAAAAATGGATCAATGAAGGCTAGAAGACCGGTGACGTCGACCGCCGAGCACCACCCGAACAAGGAGAGGCATCGACTTCGGCAGAAGTCATGACATTCACAGTATCAAAGGCCTTTTTAAGATCCAAAAAGACTGTTCTGACGTCACCACCTATGTCCAGTTTAGATTTAATGCACTCCAGAAAATAGCAATTGGCTGTTTCGGTAGAATGGTTAGTTCTGAATCCAAATTGCATTTGATGAATGGAGTTGCCCTGAATGAGGTGATCAGTCAGATGATCAGCCAACCATCTTTCAGCTACTTTTGATAGCACTGGAAGAATGCTTATAGGTCAGTAATTTTCCACCAGTGTTGGGTCATCAGATCTTAAAACAGGTATCATTGCAGCAGACTTCCAAGCATTGAGGAAGAAACCATATTTGATGGACAGATTAACTAGATGTACAATAGGGGCAATCAGAGAATATTTGTGTCTCTTCAGGAATACAGTGTCTAGACCAAGTACATATTTTGATCTAGAGCTCCTGAAGTAGCTAACAATACTGTCCACTGCTGACGCTGAGATTTCAGGAATTCTGAATATTAGTTTATTACTGTGGTCTTGGTTGAAAGTCTTTGAGCCAGTTCCCTGACAGTCAACAAAAACATTGTTAAAGGTGGTGGATATGAAATTGGAGTCTTGAATTAGAATCCCATTAACCTATAATTCATGATGTTTTTGGGGCTTTTCAGCTCCTCTCCCTGTTTAGTTTGTTGAGATTTTCACAAATCATTTTGCTTTGTCATTTCCTTTTGCTTCATTGATCACTTCATTGCTTTTTTTTATGTTCCTAACCACCTTATTATACTAAATTAGCTAGCCCTATTCCCTGCCTCTGAGTTAATTGAACATGGTTGTAGCTAACTCCTACTGTTATGGTGGTTCAGTTACTGTAGGTTTTTATAGCCTAATTGTTTCTGAGTTAGCTAGCTAGCTGGATAGCTAGTCTCAGTCTGGATGCGCACAGTTACTTGGCTCTCCACTTAAACTGTGTGAACTTTGTCCCCCAAAGCCCAGATTCTAGAGGCTGCATGGCCATTAGAGTGCTTCTCCACACCATATTGAAATGAAAGTAGTTTATCAAATGCCATTTTGTCTGTCCTCAACTCAGTCCAGGGTAGCCTAGTGGTTAGAGTGTTGGGCTAGTAACCGAAAGGTTGCAAGTTCAAATCCTTGAGCTGACAAGGTACAAATCTGTCATTTTGCCCTTGAACAGGCAGTTAACCCACTAGGCTGTCATTGAAAATAAGAATTTGTTCTTAACTGACTTGCCTAGTTAAATAAAGGTAAAAAAAAATAACATCCGGCTAACAGCAATGGACTGTATTGCGTGTTCTGAACAATGGGAAAGTCCACAATGTGTGCATGTGTGCACACACACATTGTGTGAGTATGATGAGTGTCTTTATTATTGTTCAACATTTTATAATCATATTCTTTAATCCCCAGGCTGGAACCACTTTGGCTGAATATCTACACTAGGCGAACAAAGAACATCGAACCCTTTGTTCTGAGTCTCGGGGACAATCACTTCTTCTCCCTGGCATTCATGAATGGGCAGGCTCTGGAGCAGAAGATATCATGTTTCGTTGTTGTTTTACATATATTCCTATTGAAAATTGATACCTGGTCGGGGTTGAGGGAGTAGAGGGTAAAGTGTTTACTTTTCTTCAGCCCCTTTCCTCAGCTTTAATTGGTAGGGCTGCTTTGATTTTTACGTTTTGGATTGTGCTTCTAAAGGAGTTGTTTGTTTGTGTGTTCCTTATTTGTTTATCTTTTGTAGCTGAAATTAATATCTGAAATAAACGTTTTGTATTTTATCGACAATTTGTCAAGATTGGCCATACAGTGTGTCAGTGTTTTAAGAATTTCATAGACTATGTAGTAACATTGATTGCTATTGTTAGAAGTATTTGTACCTTTAGAAAATGTATAGATTCTGTAATAGAGTGCCTTGACTTTTCTTTTTACCAAAAGGTCAATTAATATTTCAGAACAGTGTATGGATTCTTTAGACATTTAGAATAGTTGAAAAAAATGCATGCGGAGGAAAAATAGAGCCACTCTACAAATTATTACTAACCCAAACACACTGAGGAGCAATTACTATCTGCAAGTAGTTCAAATGGTGTCAGTTCCTGTTTAAACTTTAGGTCACCGGTTACTTGCTAAACGTGAAATGTTTTTTGCAACGGGAAGCAATAGTTGTACATTTCGATTGGGAAATGCTTAATGGTTGTGTTTTTGTATTTTTATAATTGGGACCTACTGGTTTATTTTGTCAGAGTTTATGGACTATGTATCCTTTAACATCATGCTATGTGTGACTGATGTCTTCCCATCTGCCCTATGCAACGGTGTAGTGGTGCCTGGAGAAGTGGGTATACTATCATTTGGACAAAAAGTTCCCAAAGAGCCCTCCCAGCAAAAGCTACCCTGTGTGAAAAATCATTTTTCAATAGCTGGTTTGCATACACATTGTTGCCTTAGTTAGCATTTACTGGTAGATATCACAAGTTGAAACGTCTTTCCTACCCTACCGGCTACCGATGTCATTCTTCTGTGAGCTGCTCCTTGCCAAAATCAGTTGAGAGCTGCAAACTTGTGCTGCCTGCATTCCGCTGAAACTAGGCTAGTTTGTGTAGGCCACATTGTGCATGATTTCTCGATTGTCCTACATAATTGATAAATCATTTTCCTCCACTACGCTACTTTGATACACATCAGTGGGGATTAAAAAGTACGTAATGCCTACTGAATACGGTTTATATACAGTATTTGGTTTATATATTTGGTTTATATATTTGGCCTGGCGAAGCGATTTTATGCTCTGACTGAATGGAAGCTGATAATTATGAGTTATTTTACACTGCGGGTCTCGGGCCGGTCTTGGGAAGAAATTATGAGTCCTCACTGTCAGAGACTGGGTCAAGACCAAGCACAAATGTATCCAACACAGAGGCAAGACCGAGACACTCAATATGTGGTCTCAAAACCGGACTCGAGACCGGTCTCGAGTACTACAACACTGGGTGTCCGTACTCATTTTGGGTGCTGGTATAGGTGTCAGTACTCATTTTGGGTGCTGGTATAGGTGTCAGTACTCATTTTGGGTGCTGGTATAGGTGTCAGTACTCATTTTGACAGTGGTGGAAAAAGTACTCAATTGTCATACTTCAGTAAAAGTAAAGATACCTTAATAGAAAATGACTCAGTCACCCAGCAAAATACTACTTGGGTAAAAGTCTAAAAGTATTTGGTTTTAAATATATTTAAGTATCAAAAGTAAATGTAATTGCTAAAATATACTTAGGTATCAAAAGTACAAGTATACAGTGAGGGAAAAAAGTATTTGATCCCCTGCTGATTTTGTACGTTTGCCCACTGACAAAGAAATTATCAGTCTATAATTTTAATGGTAGGTTTATTTATTTTATTATAGAGACAGAATAAGAACATCCAGAAAAACGCATGTCAAAAATGTTATAAATTGATTTGCATTTTAAGGTGCTGAATAAGTATTTGACCCCCTCTCAATCAGAAAGATTTCTGGCTCCCAGGTGTCTTTTATACAGGTAACGAGCTGAGATTAGGAGCACACTCTTAAAGGGAGTGCTCCTAATCTCAGTTTGAAGCAATCAATCAATCAGATTCCAAACTCTCCACCATGGCCAAGACCAAAGAGCTCTCCAAGGATGTCAGGGACAAGATTGTAGACCTACACAAGGCTGGAATGGGCTACAAGACCATCGCCAAGCAGCTTGGTGAGAAGGTGACAACAGTTGGTGCGAATATTCGCAAATGGAAGAAATTGTCAATCTCCCTCGGCCTGGGGCTCCATGCAAAACCTCACCTTGTGGAGTTACAAGGATCATGAGAACGGTGAGGAATCAGCCCAGAACTACTATCTTGTCAATGATCTCAAGGCAGCTGGGACCATAGACACCAAGAAAACAATTGGTAACACACTATGCCGTGAAGGACTGAAATCCTGCAGCGCCCGCAAGGTCCCCCTGCTCAAGAAAGCACATATACATGCCCGTCTGAAGTTTGCCAATGAACATCTGAATGATTCAGAGGACAACTGGGTGAAAGTGTGGTGGTCAAATGAGACCAAAATGGAGCTCTTTGGCATCAACTCAACTCGCCGTTTTTGGAGGAGGAGGAATGCTGCCTATGACCCCAAGAACACCATCCCCACCGTCAATAATGGAGGTGGAAACATGCTTTGGGGGTGTTTTTCTGCTAAGGGGACAGGACAACTTCACCGCATCAAAGGGACGATGGACAGGGCCATGTACCCTCAAATCTTGGGTGAGAACCTCCTTCCCTCAGCCAGTGCATTGAAAATGGGTCGTGGATGGGTATTCCAGCATGACAATGACCCAAAACACACAACCAAGGCAACAAAGGAGTGGCTCAAGAAGAAGCACATTAAGGTCCTGGAGTGGCCTAGCCAGTCTCCAGACCTTAATCCCATAGAAAATCTGTGGAGGGAGCTGAAGGTTTGAGTTGCCAAACGTCAGCCTCGAAACCTTAATGACTTGGAGAAGATCTACAAAAAGGAGTGGGACAAAATCCTTCCTGAGATGTGTGCAAACCTGGTGGCCAACTACAAGAAAGTCTGACCTCTGTGATTGCCAACAAGGGTTTTGCCACCAAGTACTAAATCATGTTTTGCAGAGGGGTCAAATATTTATTTCCCTCATTAAAATGCAAATAAATATATAACATTTTTGACATGCGTTTTTCTGGATTTTTTGTTGTTGTTATTCTGTCTCTCACTGTTCAAATAAACCTACCATTAAAATGATAGACTGATAATTTCTTTGTCAGTGGGCAAACGTACAAAATCAGCAGGTGATCAAATACTTTTTTCCCTCACTGTAAATAATTTCACATTCTTTATATTAGGTAAACCAGACGGCACAATTTAGGAATGCAGTGGAGTAAAAGTAAAAGTTGTCAAAAATATAAATAGTAATGTCAAGTACAGATACCCAGAAAAACTAGTATTTTTACTTTTACTCTGTACTTTACACCACTGCATTTTGGGTGCTGGTATAGGTGTCGGTACTCGTCATATTTTGGATCCAACAGTAGGTGCTGTTACTCTGTACTCCAGTGAGCAATAGCCCAACTCAAGCACTGCAGCCTAACTCTACAGTTAGTTACATAGTGTTGTGTTATGATCTTATGAGCAGCGGCGACCAGTCATTCAGGGCAGGTGGGGCAGAATGAATGACATTTTGTCAGTAATACGTGTTTGCAAACATGTAAAAAAAAAAAATTGAGTTAATAAAGCTGCGTACAAACATAGTCTATTTTTTTGCTTTATTGAGTTAGGCAGCTCCAAAATGCAGGTGTTTCAGCCTAGCTCAGTGCTTTCTGTGGTGGAGGGTTAGCCAGTGGAAAATACAGAGCGTAGGGGTTGGTAATCTTCTCTAGTAGCTCTGTGATTGGCTCAGTGTTGTCACTCATGGGGACACTACATCACCGCACAATCTGCAGGGAGAGTGAGAAAGTTCAAGCCCCCTTGCCATAGATTTACATTAGAAGTGCCCATCCAAGAAGGATCAAGGTCATTGGCCACAGATAAAATTACATCAAATCACGTCATGTCTACCGTAGCTTTGATTGTACTGAACATCACACTTACATGATGATGACAAGCAGTCATCATCATGAATCACGTTTACAATCTACTGGTAAATCTGGAGTCTTTGACAAACCACCTGGTATAGAGGTCCTGGATGGCAGGAAGCTTGGCCCCAGTGATGTACTGGGCGGTACGCACTACGCTCTGTAGTGCCTTGCGGTCAGAGTCCGAGCAGTTGCCATATCAGGTAGTGATGCAACCAGTCAGCATGCTCTCGATAGTGCAGCTGTAGAACCATTTGAGGATCTCAGGACCCATGCCAAATCTTTTCAGTTTCCTGAGGGGGAATAGGCTTTGTCGTACCCTCTTCATGACTCTCTTAGTGTGTTTGGACCATGATAGTTTGTTGGCGATTTGGACACCAAGGAACTTGAAGCTCTCAACCTGCACCACTGCAGCCCCGTCGATGAGAATGGGGGCGTGCTCGGTCCTCCCTTTCCTGTAGTCCACAATCATCTCCTTTGTCTTGATTACATTGAGGGAGAGGTTGTCCTTGCACCACTCGGTCAGACCTCCACCTCATTGTTGTCAGTGATCAGGCCTACCAATGTTGTGTCATAGGCAAACTTTATGATGGTGTTGGAGTCGTGCCTGGCCATGCATGAGGGGACTGAGCACAGATCCCCTGACGGGCCCCGTGTTGAGGATCAGTGTCGCGGATGTGTTGTTACCTACCCTTACCACCTGGGGGCGGCCCGTCAGGAAGTCCAGGATCTAGTTGCAGAGGGAGTTGTTTAGTTCCAGGGTCCTTAGCTTAGTAATGAGCTTTGAGGGCCCAATGGGGTTGAATGCTGAGCTGTAGTCATTGAATAGCATTCTCACATAGGTGTTCCTTTTGTCCAGGTGGGAAAGGGCAGTGTTGAGTGCAATAGAGATTGCATCATCTGTGGATCTGTTGGGGTGGTATGCAAATTGGAGTGGGTGTAGGGTTTCTGGGATAATGGTGTTTATGTGAGCCATCATCAGCCTTTCAAAGCACTTCATGGCTACAGACATGAGTGCTACTCATCGGTAGTCATTTAGGCAGGTTACCTTAGTGTTCTTGGGCACAGGTACTATGGTGGTCTGCTTGAAACTATTACAGACTCAGTCAGGGACCAGTTGAAAATGTCAGTGAAGACACTTGCAAGTTTGTCAGCGCATGGACAGAGTACACATTTTGGTAGTCCATCTGGCCCTCCAGCCTTGTGAATGTTGACCTGTTTAAAGGTCTTACTCCCATCGGCTACAGAGAGCGTGACTACACAGTCGTCTGGAACAGCTGATGTTCTCATGCATCTTTCAGTGTTACTTGCCTTGAAGCGAGCATTGAAGTAATACAGCTCGTCTGGTAGGCTCGTGTCACTGGGCAGCTCACGGCAGTACTTCCCGTTGTAGTCTGTAATAGTTCTAAGCCCTGCCACATCCGACGAGCGTCAGCGCTGGTGTAGTACAATTCAATCTTGATCCTGTATTGACACTTTACATCGCAGGATTTCTTATAAGCTTCCGTGTTAGAGTCCCACTCCTTGAATGCGGCAGCTCTACCCTTAAGCTCAGTGCGGATGCTGCCTGTAACCCATGGCTTCTGGTTGGTGTATGTACCTATGGTCACTGTGGGGGGGGGTGGGGGGGGGGGGGGGGGGGGGGGTGCACTTATTGAGGAAGCCAGTGACTGATGTGGTTTACTCCTCAATGCTATTGGAAGAATCCCGGAACATATTCCAGTCTGTGCTAACAAAACAGTCCTGTAACTTAGCATCTGCTTCATCTGACCACTTTTTTATTGACAGAGTCACTGGTTCTTCCCGCTTTAGTTTTTGTTTGTAAGCAGGAATCAGGAGGATAGAATTATGGTCAGATTTACCAAACGGAGGGCGAGGGAGAGCTTTGTACGAGTCTCTGTGTGTTGAGTAAGGTGGTCTTGAGTTTTTTTCCCCCACTGGTTGCACATTTAACCTTCTGGTAGAAATGAGGTAAAACGATGTGTGTTTTCCTGTTTGCTTATGGCCGTATACAGCTCATTGAGTGTGGTCTTAGTGCCAGCATCAGTTTGTGGTGGTAAATAGACAGCTACAAAGAATATAGATGAAAACTCTCTTGGTAAATTGTGTAATCTACAGTTTATCATGAGATACTCTACCTCAGGCGAGCAAAACCTTGCGACTTCCTTAGATTTCATGCACCAGCTGTTGTTTATAATTATACATAGACCCCTTGTCTTACCAGAGGCCGCTGTTCCATCCTGCCGAAAAAGTGTAAAATCCGCCAGCTGTATGTTATTCATGTCGTCATTCAGCCACGACTTGGTGAAACATAAGATATTACAGTTTTTAATGTCCCGTCGGTAGGATACACGTACGTGGTCGTAGTTTGTCTATTTTATTATCCATTGATTGTATGTAGGCTAATAGTACAGATGGTAAAGGGAGATTACCCACTCGCTGTCGGGTTATTGCAAGGCACCCAGTCCTTTGTCCCTGATATCTCTGTCTCTTCCTCCTGCGAATGACAGGGATGTGGGCCTTGTCGGGCGTCTGAAGTAAATCCTTCCTGTCCGACTCGTTAAATAAAAAGTATTTCTCCAGTACGGGCTGAGTAATCGCTGTCCTGATATCTAGAAGCTCTTTTCGGCCATAAGACACGATGGCAGAAACATTATGCACAAAAAAAGTTACAAATAACGTGAAAAAACACACTATCACAATTGGTTAGGGGATCGTAAAACGGCAGCCATCTCCTCCAGCACCATAAAGCAATCACTAATGCCAGACTTTGATGACAAAGTCTCATGACAAAATTTGCCCACAAGAAGAACCGCCGTGCCACCTCCCTGTTCAAGAGAGCACAGCGCAACGGTGAGTCCAAAAATGTCTCGTATGCTGCTGCATAAATGATGTAATATGCCAGGGAGATAGGATTACTTTCATAGCTACAGTGTATGTTGTGTAGTAAGCTGTTAGTAGTCCATGTGCCTCACTCTAATACTTTGTTGCCTTCCCCCCTCATAACTTAGCCTACTGTTCTGACTTGGTGGTGCACATGTTGCCTATAACCTGTTTTAGAGAAATGTCATCATTGAATATTGTAAGAGCTTTCATTGTCTGCTTATAGGAACCTTTTATTTATCCTGTGGTGTATAGGGAGAACCCGTAAGAACGGTCCATCTTCTGAATACTGTCACTGTACATTTCAAAAGTGCTGAACAAATAGTTATTTTGACTACATATGTCTTAGCTCGCTCATTAATGTCTTAATCGAAATTACGGATGGCCTCTTATCCGCTCATCGTTCCCTTATGCCATAGTTTGTGCATCTCAATTGTCAGTAGAAACCACATTTGTTTAATAAAGTCAGCCATATCAGCTATGTTTTTTCAAAAGGCAGCAAATGAGGCTGTATGAACTGTTTCGCTGCCAGACAAGGCTCCGCTGATAGCCAGGTATAGCAGTGGTAAGGATTCACTCAATGGTGCTGAAAAGATAACTCTGCTGTTGCGACAGCTTTATGTACAGTAGGCCCTAAACGTTTGTGGGCACTGTTTGTCAGCGTTATGGTGCAATAAATGTATTGTTTAGTGTTGTGGCTTTGCTGGCATGCATAAAAATAAAAATAAAGTTTGCCCCACCAAGATGTACATGCTAAAATTGCCACTGTCTGTGAGGCCATTAATGCCTCACACAGCAGCACATGAGGAGGCGGATGGGTAAACTAATATTTTTGAATACCTTTGTTTTTGTGTATGGAGCACTTCCTCTTTTTGAACCAATAGAGACAGACTTCCCCTTTGTCTAAAGGAAATGTTGCTTATCAACAGCACTGCAGAGAATCATACTGTACTCCTGTGTTGTACACTTTAAGGAGTATTTATTCACATTCACCTAGCCAATTGCAGTACACTGCCAAACTGCTCTCCCAGAGGACATATATAGCAGGTCTATTTTTTGTGTGATTGGATCTGTTCAAGCACCCCAGAGTTGTTTGTTATAACACAGCTATGGGAGTGCTGGGTACTGTCACTCTAAGTTGTACAGGCAGTCGACCGTAGCGGCAACAACGGAAAGAGGAGGAGACTCACTCATACTCATCTTGGGATGTGTGAGTTTCAATCAGAGAGTGAAATAGCTGAATAGGTAAGGTAAGTAGGTAAGGTCAGAGACATACACTGAGTATACAACTGATGTGCTCTTTCAATGACAGGCTGACCAGGTGAATCCAGGTGAAAGCTATGATCCCCTTCATGTTCACTTGACGGTCTTTAAACAGCAGTGTTACCTTGCAGCAAGTGTCAATAGCGACAGTAGATAGCAGGGTAGGGGTGGAGGGGTTCCGCTTGAGAGATGCACAATAAACATAGCCTGTGTTTTTTTTCACCCAGCTGTCATTTCTGTCTTCAGATTGGGGAAATTGCACCATTGCACCTGGTACAACAGAAAGTTAACAAACCCAACAATAAAAAAAACACATCAGTGATTCTTTCTTTTCTATTATATTCTCACAGCGTGAGGATCGTCCTAGGGAATAGAGTATCATTTGGGACGCAACCATGATGTCTGGGGGATCAAGAGGGAAATAACAGCCTCTGGCCAGACCTCTCAGGGAGGGAGGGATGTTTTGAAGAAACAGAAATGAACACAGGCTGCAAAAGGACAACCTGTAATGTGGGAGCGATAGGAAGACCCTTTCTGGTGCCTGAGTCTGTCTGAACACAGCAGAGCAGCAGAGCACACCCACTCAGACCTGAAGTCAACATCATCTCTGCATGGTTATGTCTGGGGCAAAACACCCCAAAGAAAGACCTGAATGCAAGAGTTATGTCTGAAAACCAGGCAACTGCCCTTTCTGTCTCTGCCTTTCTCTACATCTTGTAGCTGAGAGAAAGTATTTTGAAAGGAAATTCAAGAGGTAATTTCTATTCTGAAATCCAGCCTATTCTGTCTCTGAGATTGATGGTTCTGCTGCTGCCTTATCGTGCTGTAGTGTTTTACTGTCTGATTTCTTATGTCCTGCTTGTGATGGTTTCTCTGCACTCTGATTTGATTTATTAGGATCCCCAATAGCCAACATGTAACAAAGAATACATTACAGACAAAATACTTTACAATTTACATACACTTTGGACAGATGCCATACACCACACAGAGCCAGAGAGTGAACAGAGAGAGAGAGAGAGAGAGAGAGAGAGAGAGAGAGAGAGAGAGAGAGAGCACTATTTACTCTGACAATGTGACATAGGACTAATAATAAGTCATAGTGATCATATACAGTACCAGTCAAAAGTTTGGACACACCTACTCATTCAAGGGCTTTTCTTTATTTTTACTATTTTCTACACAAGGCCTGATTCACGCAGTCTCCTTCTGAATACCAATCCTACCTTGTCACAACACAACTGATTGGCTAAAACGCATTAAGAAGGAAAGAAATTCCATTAATTAAGCATTCCAGGTGACTACCTCGTGAAGCTGGTTGAGAGAATGCCAAGAGTGTGCAAAGCTGTCATCAAGACAAAGGGTGGCTACTTTGAAGAATCTCAAATATAAAATATATTTTGATTTGTTTAAAACTTTTTTGGTTACTACATGATTCCATATGTGTTATTTCATAGTTTTGATGTATTCACTATTATTCTACAGTGTAGAAAATAGTAAAAATAAAGAAAAACCCTTGAATGAGTAGGTGTGTCCAAACGTTTGACTGGTACTGTATATGTTGGTTGCCTGACGACAAGGGTAATTAGGCAAGTTTTACTGTAATCAAAGTAAAGTAGAATTAGTCCTCATTTGTGGAGATACAGAGCCTTTAAAACAATCTCGCAAGCTTTTATACATCTGATGCTTCACCTCTTTCCTGCTAAAGTTCATATAATGTAACCTGTGAATATACTGGATGAAGGAACCGGGGATTGTGTCATGAGAGAGGGAAAATAAATACTGATTAAGGTCAGAGATGAGATCAGCAGATGTGGATTCTTAAGAGAGTGTTCAGTTGTCTTCTGGAATGTTGTGACACACTGTTTCTAGTCCTTAGGTCTGTTTTTAGTTCCACGGCTGCTTTGGGCTGGATTCAATCCGTATCGCAAAAGTATCGCAGAAGATCCGCGTAAAAATGTTAAAGTAATTTCCTATTGAGCCGACATATGCAGTGTTCACCATGGATGCCTGTTTGTACCTGGTCCCAGATCTGTTTGTGCTGTCTTGCCAACTCATATATATTAAAAGATTATAGTATAAGAGTTGGCAAAACAGTACAAACAGATCTGGGAGCAGGTTATGTCCGGACCGGTGCCCCCTTCATCCTTGTGTCATAAACACCTATGGATCTCCATCTAGACTAAAGAGATCAGTGTTAAGGAGTGTAGTACAGTCTGACGTTAATTCATGTTTGTGTCAGAAAGCAGGCAGGGTTCTGAATCATTGCTCTCTCAGTGGTTGACATAGTGTGTATGTTAGGGAGAGGACAAGTAAAATAAACACATCTGTACCCGACCGATGCACCAACCCTCTGTCATACAGTACCATTAGTGCACTCTGTTCCCCTGCCAGACAACAGCTTACTGGTGTAAGAAATAAACAGTCTTTATTGCACTGTACTTGAGAGGGCAATTGTTGAAACCCTTGAGAGATTGTATACAAGAAGAACAGTGGAATGGTCGTTGGTTATGTAAGGATTGTCTTTTCAAAAAATGAAAATGAATGTCTTTTTACAAAATATTGTACATCTAAAAAACGGGCAAACTTGAGGGCATTGAAACAGTCATCTAGTCTACACTCATGAATACAAATAGGACACACACAAAAAGTCACACATCTAACACACACACACAACTACACAAAAACATCCCCCAGAGCACAGTCCACCACACACACTACAGATGTAGGATCTTTATTTGAGCCAGTTTGCTACAGCAGGAAAAAAATCCTGCCACGAGAGGAAATGTGAATTATTATGTGGACAATAATGAATGGAAATTTCAAAGTGGGAATTACAAACTTCGGAAGCCTTTTAAAATCTCAAATACACTACAAGTTCTCCTGCAACAGGGTGATCAAATTAAGATCCTACGTCTGTACAGGAACAGCCCACATCTTGCTTGTGGGTGGGTCCAGATGAGTGAGCAGAGCTGAGATGTGTTTAGGTTTGGCTCACGGCTCTCTGGTAGCACTGTTCGATGGAACAGCTAGACAGGTGACTCC
This sequence comes from Oncorhynchus clarkii lewisi, assembly GCF_045791955.1. Classification (NCBI taxonomy): domain Eukaryota; kingdom Metazoa; phylum Chordata; class Actinopteri; order Salmoniformes; family Salmonidae; genus Oncorhynchus; species Oncorhynchus clarkii. Next base: position 57,683,033 of record NC_092158.1, on the reverse strand, counting down.
TTCCTCTTTTCTCGTTGTTTCTCATCTCTTTCTTTTCCATTTTCTTCTCCCAGCTCTAATACAGCTCACACTTACCTCCAGAGTTATGCAGAATGAGCTCTGTGTGAGAGAGAGGGAATAGAATAAAGAGAAACAGTAATGCCGTCTTTTTGTAGGCACTAACTCCGCAATGGTTCATTGGACAAACCCTATGGGGAAATGAATAGCATTAACTGACTGATATCTCATAGAACAAAATGTATACGATCTCCTAAGCTCCTTATTTTAGTATTTTATCCCAAAAACTTCCGGGTTTTTAGGACTACAAACTGGTGAGCTCTATAACCCTGCGTTGTTTCCTTTATCTCAGCTACACAGAGATCATCAGAAAGTAACTGTCATGAGAGAGTCTGAATTACATTTATAGACACAGTTGAGGGCCTGCATACCAACACGCAGCAGCCCTCAAAGATAAAGGCTTTATAATACTCCAGCTATCTTGTGTCTCTTAATGACATTATGCGTGCCATTCTTCTTCTGGTTCATTGTGCTTTATTTACGGCACAGTTTGTGGCAGAGCATTGCATTGAACTGTGTATTTATGGAATCGACAGTGCCTTCGGAAAGTATTCAGACCCCTTCCCTTTTTCCACATTTTGTTACGTCACAGCCTTATTCTCAATCTACAAACAATACCCCATAATGACGAAGTGAAAACAGGTTTTCAGAAAATTTTGCAAATATATAAAAAAATTAAAAACAGAAATACCTTATTTACATAATTGTTCAAGCCCATTTGCTATAACAGGTGCATCCTGTTTCCATTGATCATCGTTGAGATGTTTCTACAACTTGGAGTCCACCTGTGGTAAATTCAATTGATTGGACATGATTTGGAAAGGCACACACCTGTCTATTTAAGCTCCCACATTTGACAGTGCATGTCAGAGCAAAACCCAAGCCATGAAGCCGAAGGAATTGTCCATAGAGCTCAAGAACAGAGCGGCCTCCATCATTCTTACATGGAGGAAGTTTCAGGGGAGAAGGGCTGGAAGAAGAACCCGATGGTCACTCTGATAGAGCTCTGGAGTTCCTCTGTGGAGATGGGAGAACCTTCCAGAAGGTCTTTATGGTAGAGTGGCCAGACTGAAACCACTCCTCAGTAAAGGAAAAAGGCACCTAAAGGACTCTCAGACTATAAGAAACAAGATTCTCTGGTCTGATAACACCTAGATTTAACTCTTTGGCCTGAATGCCAAACGGCATGTCTGGAGGAAACCTGGCACCATCCCTATGGTGAATGCTATGGGGATGTTTTTCAGCGGCAGGGACTGGGAGACTAGTCAGGACCGAGGGAAAGATGAACGGAGCAAGGTACAGAGAGATCCTTGATGAAAACCTGCTCCAGTGCGCTCAGGACCTCATGCTGGGGCGAAGGTTCACCTTCCATCAGGACAACGACCCTACGCACACAGCCAAGACAACGCAGGAGTGGCTTCGGGACAAGTCTCTGAATGTTCTCGAGTTGCCCAGCCAGAGCTCAGACTTGAAGCCAATTGAGCATCTCTGGAGAGACCTGAAAATAGCTGTGCAGCGACGCTCCCCATCCAACCTGACCGATCTTGAGAGGTTCTGCAGAGAGGAATGGGAGTAATTGCTGCCAAAGGTGCTTCAACAAAGTACTGAGTACAGTGGCTTGTGACAGTATTTACCCCTTTGGCATTTTTCCCATTTGGTTGCATTACAACCTGGAATGAAAATATATTTTTGGGGGGGTTTGTATCATTTCATTTACACAACACTTTGAAGATGCAAAATATTTTTTCTTGTGAAACAAACACAAAATATGACAAAAAAACAGAAAACTTGAGCGTGCATAACTACTCACCCCCCTCCCCCAAAGTCAATTATTTGTAGAGCCACCTTTTGCATCAATTACAGCTGCAAGTCTCTTGACGTATTTCTCTATAAGCTTGGCACATCTAGCCACTGAGATTTTTGCCCATTCTTCAAGGCAAAACTGCTCCAGCTCCTTCAAGATGGATGGGTTCCGCTGATGTACAGCGGATCCTCAATTGGTTTGAGGTCTGGGCTTTGACTAGGCCATTCCAAAACATGTAAATGTTTCCCCTTAAACCACTTGAGTGTTGCTTTAGCAGTATGCTTAGGGTCATTGTCCTGCTGGAAGGTGAACCTCCGTTCCAGTCTCAAATCTCTGGAAGACTGAAACAGGTTGCCCTCAAGAATTTCCCTGTATTTCGCTCCATCCATCATTCCTTCAATTCTGAGTTTCAAATCCCTGTGGGAATGGTGTTCTCAGGGTGATGAGAGGTGTTTGGTTTGAGCCAGACATGGCATTCTCCTTGATGGCCAAAAAGCTCAATTTTAGTCTCATCTGACCAGAGTAACTTCTTCCATATGTTTCGGGAGCCTCCCACATGCCTTTTGGCGAACACCAAACGTGTTTGCTTACTTTTTTCTTTAACCTCTCTGAACCACCCATACCGGATCCAGGATAACTGTCATCAGCAACGCTGAATAGCATAGCGCCACAGTCAAATAATATTACTAGAAAATATTCATATTCATGAAATCACAAGTGCAATATTGCAAAACACATCTTAGCCTTTTGTTAATCCACCTGTCGTCTCAGATTTTGAAATGATGCTTTACAGCGAAAGCAGTACAAGCGTTTGTGTAAGTTTATCGATCGCTCGACAAAACAATAAGTACACTTAGCATCAGGCAACTTGGTCACGAAAATCAGAAAAGCAATCAAATCGTTTACCTTTGATGATCTTCGGATGTTTTCACTCACGAGACTCCCAGTTAGACAACAAATGTTCCTTTTGTTCCATAAAGATATTTTTTATATCCAAATACCTCCGTTAATTTGGTGCGTTATGCCCAGGAATCCACCGGAAAGAGCGGTCACGACAACGCAGACAAAAATTCTAAATTACATCCATAATGTCAACAGAAACATGTCAGATATTTTTTATAATCAATCCTCAGGGTGTTTTTCAAATATCTATTAGATAATATATCAACCGGGACAGTTGGCTTTTCACTAGGACCGGGAGTAACAATGGCCGCCTTTCTCTTTTGCGCACAATTCACTCTGAGAGCCCCCACCTATCCAGTTATGCAATGTGGTCGTTCACGCTCATTCTTCAAAATAAAATCCTGAAACTATGTCTGAAGACTGCTGACACCTTGAGGAAGCGATAGATAACGGAATCTGGTTGATATCCCTTTAAATGGAGCAATGGGGGGCTATGGAACATGGAGTTTTCAAAATAGAAGCCACTTCCAGACAATATTTTGACAGTTTTGGAAACTTTAGAGTGATTTCTATCCTAATCTGTCAATTATATGCTTATTCTAGCATCTGGTCCTGAGAAATAGGCTGTTTACTTTGGGAACGTTATTTTTCCAAACATAAAAATAGTGCCCCCTAGCTTCAAGAGGTTTAAGCAATGTCTTTTTTCTGGCCACTCTTCCGTAAAGCCCAGCTCTGTGAAGTGTACGGCTTAAAGTGGTCCTATGGACAGATACTCCAATCTCCGCTGTGGAGCTTTGCAGCTCCTTCAGGGTTATCTTTGGTCTCTTTGTTGCCTCTCTGATTAATGCCCTCCTTGCCTGGTCCATGTGTTTTGCTGGGTGGCCCTCTCTTGGCAGGTTTGTTGTGGTGCCATATTCTTTTAATAATGGATTTAATGGTGCTCCGTGGGATGTTCAAAGTTTACGATATTTTTTTATAATCCAACCCTAATCTGTACTTCTCCACAACTTTGTCCCTGACCTGTTTGGTGAGCTCCATGGTCTTCATGGTGCTGCTTGCTTGGTGGTGCCCCTTGCTTAGTGGTGTTGCAGACTCTTTCAGAACAAGTGTATATATACTGAGATCATGTGAAAGATCATGTGACACTTAGATTGCACACAGGTGGACTTTATTTAACTAATTATGTGACTTCTGAAGGTAATTGGTTGCACCAGATCTTATTTAGGGGCTTCATAGCAGAGGCAGGGAATACATATGCACGCACCACTTTTCCTTTTTTAGAATTTTTTTTAACACTTTTTTTTTTTCATTTCAATTCACCAATTTGGACTAGTTTGTGTACGTCATTACATGAAATCCAAATAAAAATGACAGGATTGTAATGCAACTAAATAGGAAAACGCCAAGGGGATGAATACTTTTGCAAGGCACTGTAAAGGGTCTGAATACTTATGTAAATGTGATATTTCAGTTTTTTATTTTTAATACATTTGCAAAAACGTCTAAAAAACAATTTTTGCTTTGTTATTATGGGATATTGTGTGTAGATTGATGAGGGGGGAAAAAACAATTTAAATCCATTTCGGAATAAGGCTGTAACAAAATGTGGAAAAAGTCAAGGGGACTAAATATGCCCTGTATGTGTATATATGGTAACAGTCTCTTCTTGTGTATTCTACAGGGTATGGGTGGATAGGTACCTTACTGTTTCTGTTGTAATGCAAAGCACACAAGTATATATTTTTTAAAGAAAATTATAGACGTTATGTATGGGAATGGAAGGGACTAGATTCTAGATAAAAAGCTAGAAACAGTGGCACGTTTCTGACACAGTACATCACAACTTTTCAAGACAGCAGAGAGAAAAATTGAATTTGAACATTAGTCTTGGAGAATACAAGTATGTTCACCAGAGGCGAGCAAGTTGTTTAGGCACACCTAACACAGTCCAAGTGGATATCATGTTCAATACAAGAGCTCAGTCAATTATACAACGCAGTCTCACGCGCACAAACCCTCCCTCGCTGCCTATGAGGATGTCTCCCTACACAAACAGGATTCTTTATGGAAAGGCAAACAAAACACAGCATGTAAAGTAGCCTAGCCGCATGTGGCCTACATAACCTGTGCACTTGGGTATCTTTCTGTCACCAGGCTCATATTTTTTGCACGCACGCACGCACGCACGCACGCACGCACGCACGCACGCACACACACACACACACACACACACACACACACACACACACACACACACACACACACACACACACACACACACTCCCAGTTGGCAAAATTGTCTGCAATGACTTTATTTTGGTCATGAGGTCATAGTCAGGTTGCAAACAGGTTGTAAAATTATTTTAATATTTATTTTTAATAACCTGAAGCACATATGCACAGCATATGCTGCCATGCAGAGGGAGGAATTTGCAGCAATGTTCAAGCAAGGTCTTATCCAATTCCAACATTTATGCAGCAGTTCACGAATGACCAAGAAGAGGAATATGTTCCTGAAATTTCTCCAAAGGCGGTTGGTTGATTGGTCTGTAAAAAGCCAGTCCGAGGGAGGGAGGCTGCTGACAGACTGTTGACATGTTGGCTGGTTCTCTGTTGATGTGTTGGAGAGCAGAGGCTGGTTCTGTGGTTCTAACTGTGATACATGTCTTTTTGCAAAAGCATAAAAAAGTTAGACATAAACTGACACCAGGCTGGCTCTGGAGAGTTGTAGAGAGCTAGTTGGCTGTTGACACTCTTGAGGGGAAGTACAGCAGGAAGCAGTCATGTGTCTGATTAACTGGAGCTCAGTGATACTCAGGGTAGATCTACTCATCAGAGCTCCTCAGGGTTCCTGACAGTCCGCTGGTCCCCCACTGAACTGAACATGGTACAGAACAGATATTATGGAGACCACTGAACATAGTACAGGCCAATGCCAGTTATTAACCTGCAATTTGTCCACTGCATTTACATCCAACTAATCATTACTGATCATGAAGCTTTCACATCAGATCATCTTTCAAGTCCAAAGTCCAACACCCACTGGGTGGCTGGGGTGGTTGTGATCGCTGATGATTAGGTAGGACCATTAGTTGAACTATTGATTGGATCAATGGAAAGACTAAAAAGCAGAAACCCAAGGATCTCGTCCTTTTCCACCACAATGTGTAGTACACTGAGACAAAGACATTATACATGTGATGGAACAGAGTGCTGGCTGGAGGCAATCCCATCTCAGAGAAGTGGATTATGAGACAAATGAATGTTCTCCATCTCTTCATGATGCGTCTCACAGTTATCAAGACACTACCTCCTTCAGGCTCCTTCTGTTGTGTGAAGGCAGGGCCTGAAACTTACAACACACACAAACACATACAGTTGCAAAACCCGCCTAAAATGCCAATCTATCTCCATTATCAAATAATCCTGCCAGAGCCCCTATTCTAAGCATGGGTCACTACAGACATAGGCTCATTGTTTTTTTGTCCAGTCCTCCCTCACACATCCCTCTTTGCTCCATCCCTCCCTCCCTCCATTCCGCCATCCCTCGCTCAAAAACTCTCTAACACATCCCTCCCTCCCTCCTCCTGCGCATAGTGTCTGGCGGTCATTTCTGGGGTGTTTTGTATTGTTGTTGTTTTACAGTGACTAGGTGGGTGGGCCTTCCCTCTCTCCTGGAGGGTCCATTATCGATTAGGGGCCAGTGATTCACAGAGCTGCCAGCATCACACAGATAGCACACACACACACGCACACACGCACAAACGTGCATGTATGCACAACTGCATGAGCACACATCCATACTCACACACATTCACACTCACACACATTCACACATACCCACAAGCTATGAGCACATGAGCAAATAAAGTCACTGACTCTGTACACACCCACACACATTTACTCCAACACGTTTTCATAACTGCATTTATATGCAAACATAGACAAAGTACAGTAGATGTCTTTCTCTTTATTCAAGCCCCATCACAGCTACTGCTCAGGCCAGGATAGCAGCTCACTGCTCTTTCCCTCTCTTCCTTTCTCTTTCCTTCTCTCTTTTTCACTCAGACACACACACACACACACACACACACACACACACACACACACACACAGTCATCTGACAGTGGCCAGTGTGGGTTTTGCAGTAACAGTTAGTAATCCGTACATCATGTTTTAGGTTTTTATCCAAGAGTCGGCCAAATGACAGCTTGGGAGAGGACAGGCTGTTTACCTACGTGCTGCTGAGATATTTATGTATGTAGTGGTTATGAAACCAATATCCAATATATGTATGAGATCTGGATCATAACTGATCTTGCCATGTAACTATACTAAAGGGGTTAGAGTGAAGGGCGTTGAATGTTTTGATGAAACAGGAAAAGAGATCGCAAACTATGATCATTCTGTGGTAGAGAAATAAAGATGCAGAAACACTGTAGAGCAAAGAAACGCAAATCCAAGCCCTGAACACAACAGCTCTGATTACATCAGGCCAAAAGTTAGCAGAGAGAAAAGGGCTGAGGTGGTGAAAGTGCTCAGTGAGTTTTAAGGTCTCTGTTGTCACCTCTATAAGGGTTGTGCAGTGAAACTGTGAAGCCCCAAAGGACTGCCGCCCACGATAACAGACTTGAAATAAAGCACTGTCCTGATTACAGTCTTACAGAAACACGCACACACCAACACACACAGGCACTACAGGCAGGCTGGCCTAAATTCATCACAGCCCAGCTAACCACAGGTGCTCTAGCTAGCATAACGCGGAGAGGGAGACAGAGAGAGAGGGTAATAGAGAGGTTATGGGGGTGGTAATTGTTGTTCATGTGGGCTGGGGGTGGGTTATGGGGTTTTTCTTTATTTTTACTATTTTCTACACTGTAGAATAATAGTGAATACATCAAAACTATGAAATAACACATATGGAATCATGTAGTAACCAAAAAAGTGTTAAACAAATAATAAAATATTTTATATTTGAGATGCTTCAAAGTAGCCACCCTTTGCCTTGATGACAGCTTTGCACACTCTTGGCATTCTCTCAACCAGCTTCATGAGGAATGCTTATCCAACAGTCTTGAAGGAGTTCCCACACTTGTTGGCTGCTTTTCCATCACTCTGTGGTCCAACCTATCCCAAACAATCTCAATTGGGTTGTGGTTGGGTGATTGCTGAGGCCAGGTCATCTTATGCAGCACTCCATCGCTCCCCTTTTTGGTGAAATAGCCATTACACAGCCTGGAGGTGTGTTGGGTCATTGTCCTGTTGAAAAACAAATGATAGTCCCATTATGCACAAACCAGCATATCGCTGCAGAATGCTGTGGTAGCCATGCTGGTTAAGTGTGCCTTGAATTCTAATTAAATCACTGACAGTGTCACCAGCAAAGCACCCCCACACCATCACACCTCCTCCTCCATGCTTCACGGTGGGAACCACACATGCGGAAATCATCCGTTCACCTACTCTGCGTTTCACAAAGACACGGTGGTTGGAACCAACAATCTCAAATTTGGACTCATCAGACCAAAGGACAGATTTCCACCTGTCTAATGTCCATCGCTCGTGTTTCTTGGCCAAAGCAAGTCTCTTATTATTATTGGTGTCCTAGTAGTGGTTTCTTTGCAGCAATTCGACCATGAAGGCCTGATTCATAGTCTCCTTTGAACAGTTGATGTTGAGATGTGTGTTACTTGAACTCTGTGAAGCATTTATTTGGGCTGCATTCTGAGGTGCAGTTACCTCTAATGAGCTTATCCTCTGCAGCAGAGGTAACTCTGGGTCTTCCTTTCCTGTGGCAGTCCTCATGAGAGACAGTTTCATCATAGCGCTTGATGTTTTTGCGACTGCACTTGAAGAAACTTGAAATGTTCTTGACATTTTCCGGATTGACTGACATTCATGTCTTATTTTAATAAACTCTGAGACTCATACTATCCACCTCCTGTGTCGTCGTCTGGGTCTTAGCTTGAGCCGTGATAGTGCAAACTGGCCATGACTAACCCAGCAGACTCGGACAAGCTCCGCAAAGCTGTCTCCTCCTAAGGAGCCACCATTGGAAGACATGAGGAGTTACTGCAAAGCCTTATGGAGGAACTCCATACCCTGTCAGAACGCAATGACCATGTGTTCAATACATTGCTGGAGTAATTCCGCGGATTCCTGACTAGGCAGCAAGCCACAACAGTAATCCCCCAGACTCTCATCAACCCCGCCACCAGCGGCACTTCCTCCCAGCAAACCCTGATGTCCCGAGAACCTTGCTTACCTCCTCCAGAGAGCTTCGCTGGAGACTCCCAGTGCTCCCTCATCTTTGAGCTGCAGCCTTCTTCGTTCCCTTCGGACCGCTCGAAGATGGCGTACTTGATAACGCTGATGTCCAGGAGGGCGCTCGCCTGTTTGGGAGCAACAGTCAACCGTTTGCCTCAGTCGGGAGGAGTTTGTGACAGTGCTCCGAAAATGTTCAGATTCTCCGTTGTTCGGGAGAAAGGCTGCTCGTAAGCTGCTCCAACTATGTCAAGACTCCCATAGTGTGGTAGATTACGCTGTGGATTTTTGCACGATGGTGGCTGAGAATGCCTGGATGGCCTGTTTAACACATTCCTTCACGGATTATTGGAGGTGATTAACCTGTTGCGACGACCAAACCCGGATCCGGGATTCTATTTATAGACCTAAGCTCATTACCATAACGCAACGTTAACTATTCATGAAAATCGCAAATGAAATGAAATAAATATGCTATCTCTCAAGCTTAGCCTTTTGTTAACAACACTGTCATCTCAGATTTTCAAAATATGCTTTTCAACCATAGGAAAACAATCATTTGTGTAACAGTAGCTAGCTAGCGTAGCATTTAGCGTTAGCATTAGCGTTAGCATTTAGCAGGCAACTATAACAAAAACAAGTAAAGCCTTCAAATAAAATAACTTACCTTTGAAGATTTTCTGATGTTTTCAATGAGGAGACTCTCAGTTAGATAGCAGATGCTCAGTTTTTCCAAAAAGATTCTTTGTGTATTAGAAATAGCATTTGGCTACCAAAAATCACATTTGGCTACCAAAAAAAAAAAAAAAACTTTTTTCCAAATTAACTCCATAATATCGACTGAAACATGGCAAACGTGGTTTAGAATCAATCCTCAAGGTGTTTTTCCACATATCTCTTCGATGATATATCCTTCGTGGAAGCCTGGTTTCTCCTTGCTCTCAAATGGAAAAATAATTGCACCTGGCTTTACGCTCCAATTTCGACGCATGGACACCAGGCGGACACTTGGAAAATGTAGTCTCTTATGGTCAATCTTCCAATGATATGCCTACAAATACGTCACAATGCTGCAAACACCTTGGGGAAACGACAGAAAGTGTAGGCTCATTCCTTGCGCAATCACAGCCATATAAGGAGACAATGGAAAACAGAGCTTCAGAGATTCTGCTCATTTCCTGGTTGACGTATCATCTTGGTTTCGCCTGTAGAATGAGTTCTGGGGCACTTACAGACAATATCTTTGCAGATTCTGAAACTTCAGAGTGTTTTCTTTCCAAAACGGTCAATAATATGCATAGTCGAGCATCTTTTCGTGACAAAATATTGCGCTTAAAACGGGAACGTTTTTTATCCAAAAATGAAATAGCGCCCCTAGAGATCCAAGAGGTTAAAGACGAGTTTGCAGCCCAGGAGCTGCCCATTGACTTCGACTCCCTCATAGCCTTGACCATCCGGATCGATGGGCGGCTAAGGGAACGCCCTCGCTCGTCCTCGAATTCCACCTCACCTCTGAGGAATCCCAGGAAATCCCCGAAGTCTACATTTATGAGAGAATCCAGTGTCACCCGAGTTCCCTTGGAAATCACAAGGGCTGTCGACTCTCCTCCTCTGGAGCCCATGCAACTGGGCAGGGCTAGAATGACTCCTCCTGAGCGATTACGTAGACTGAATGCCGAGAGCAGTCTGTTTTGTGGAGCTACAGGACATTTATTATCTACCTACCTATTGGTCCCGAGTGGTGCAACAGTCTAAGGCACTGCATCTCATCACCACAGTCCCTGGTTCGAATCCAGGCTGTATCACATCCGGCCATGACTGGGAGTCCCATAGGGCGACACACAATTGGCCCAGCGTCGTCTGGGTTTGGCCGGGGTAGGCCGTCATTGTAAATACTATTTTTTTCTTTATTGACTTGCCTAGATAAATAAAGGTTAAATAAATAAAAGACCAGGCTCATCAGTAGTTACGAGTACACAGGTGAGCTGTACGGGGAGTTTCCAATCTCTCACTACTCGTAACCCCCTCTACGCTACTCTGTTGTGGGGAGACCAGTCCAAATCCATCCGGGTGCTTGTTGACTCTGGGGCCAATGAGAGCTTTATGAACACTACCCTGGTGTCGGAGCTGGGTATCTCCATTCAACACCTTTCCATCCCGATGGATGTCAGAACGCTGGATGGGGGGATCTATTGGCAGAGCCACCCACAATACGGTTACTATTAACCTGCGAGTGTCAGGCACCCACAGTGAGGTTATGCAGTTTCTGCTCCTGGAGTCTCCTCATGTACCCATGGTTTTGGGGTTTTCATGGCTCCATAGGCACAACCCCCTTATCGACTAGGCGATGGGTTCCATCATAGGTTGGAGTCCGTTTTGTCATGCACATTGTCTGAAGTCGGCACTGCTTTCCCCAGGTGGGCTCCCGGAGGGCTTGGCTCTCTCCGCTGTTTCCATGGAGTACCAGGACTTACAGGAGGTTTTCAACTCTGCCCGCGCCACATCTCGTCCTCCACATCAGCCTTACGACTGTGAAATCGACCTTCTCCTGGGCACCGTGCCACCTCGGCGACTTCATTCCCTGTCGGATCCGGAGACCAAAGCGAAGGATGGGTACATTGAGCACTCTCTCTCTGCAGGGATTATCTGCCTCCCCCGCCGGCACCAGCTTCCTCTTTTGTTGAGAAGAAGGACAAGACCCTCCGTTTGTGCATTGACTACCGGGGCCTTACAGTAATGATGGACTGTCATTTCTCTTTGCTTATTTGAGCTGTTCTTGCCATAATATGGACTTGGTCTTTTACCAAGTAGGGCTATCTTCTGTATACCACCCCTACCTTGTCACAACACATCTGATTGGCTCAAATGCATTAAGAAGGAAAGAAATTCCAGAAAATAACTTTTAACAAGGCACATCTGTTAATTGAAATGCATTCTAGGTGATTACCTCATGAAGCTGGTTGAGAGAATGCCAAGATTGTGCAAGCTGTCATTAAGGCAAAGGATGGCTACTTTAAAGAATCTTAAATCTAAAATATATTTAGATTTGTTTAAAAACATTTTCTTTTAAGAAAAACCCTTGAATGAGTAGGTGTGTCAAAACTTTTGACTGGTACTGTATAATCAGGGTAAGAAGGACCAAAGCCTCACCTTTGTTCGTTGAACAGACTCTTGTAGCTCTACATCAACAATTGACCTTTCTATGACCTTGCTTGGTTGGTGGTTAAAAAACAAGAACAACATTGACAGCCAACCTGTGAGAATAAGAGCAAACAACCTGGTCTCAGAACATTTTGTATTATTCTGTACGTAAATTATGGACATTCCATTTAGTATGATATGTTACGTTTCGTATGGTATGTATTCATTTGTGGATGTCCGTCACCAATTTCTTATGATATTTAACGAATTACAATTTGTATTATATGTTACGAATTTTCAAAGCATACAATATCTTACACATTTTCAAAACTTACTATATGTTACAAATTTGCATGACGTATGATATCTTATGGATTCTAGCTAGGTGGCTAACGTTAGCTAGGCTAGGGGTTAGGGTTAAGGTTAAGTTTAAGTTTAGGTGTTATGTTATATGGTTAGGGGAAGGGTTAGCTAAAACGGTTAAGGTTAGGGGAAGGGTTAAGGTTAGAGGAAGTGTTCGCTAACATGCTAACTCTTTGTAAAGTAGCTAAAAAGTAGTAAGTAGTTAAAAAGTTGCTAAATAGCTCAAATGCGGAACTTGCACGTGATGAGATTCGAACTCGCAACCTTTGAGGTTGCCTTAAGTAACCATCTGTCGTATGTAACCATACCAAACATAACATATCATACTCATTTGAGTGTCCTGGATTTACATTTACTATGTTACGTCTAGTCTATGAGACCAGGCTAGGGTGAATCATCATTCTAGAGCAGACTGACTGCCTGTGTAACAGGGGGTGAGGGGAAGGTTGACTGGTCAGATCGATGCATAATATTTGCCTGGCAAACGATGGCAGACTGGGAGAGCCATGCAAAAGAGTAGAGGGTTGAGATGAGAGTGGTTTGTGAAAGGTTGCCTGGAATCCAAAGTGAATATTGCTCCATTTCACTCATGTGTGCTAGGACCAACCTCTCCCTGCCAGAGATATGAGAGAGACATGAGAGAATATGAGAGATACATTTGAGAGAGAGAGATAGAGAGAGAGAGATGTTTCCCATGCCAATAAAGCCCTTGAATTGAGAGAGAGAAAGGTAAAGTAGGTTAACTCATTTAACAGCTAACTATACATCTTTGTTGTCTCAATACAGACAAGCAGAACAAGCACACCCTCAGATCCTACATTGAGGAAAAGCAGTACCAAATGTTACTGAGTGGACTAACTAACATAAAAATAAATAATACAAATAATAAATAACATAAAAAAGGCTATGTGTCTTGTATTCAAGAGCATGCCAGGTTAATGCAGTACAGTAACTAATTGCTTTGATTATGTGATTAGCACCCAATTGTGAGGCAGCGGTATTGACATTTGGCCACTTTCTTTTGTCTGTTTGAACGATAATTCTTCTTGGCAAAAGACCACTAGAGAGAGAGAGAGAGAGAGAAAGTGTGTGTGTGTGGTGTGTGTGTGTGTGTGTGTGTGTGTGTGTGTGTGTGTGTGTGTGTGTGTGTGTGTGTGTGTGTGTGTGTGTGTGTGTGTGTGTGTGTGTGTGTGTATGTGTGTGAGAGAGAGAGAGAGAGACAGCAGACCCTTGAGCAGAGGGATAGACTAGCTGTCTGTGACAGAGTATTAGCCTGAAAAGTTCTGTCATACTTTCCAGGTCTATGCCCAAACAGTTCCAGCTTCTAATTTAAAAAATGAACCTCTCCAGAAATAAGTCTCTCACTGTTGCTGCCTGTTATAGACCCCCCTCAGCTCCCAGCTGTGTCCTGGACACCATATGTGGATTGATTTCCCCCCATCTGTCCTCAGAGTTCGTTCTGTTAGGTGACCTAAACTGGGAGGGAGCACCCCCCTATCCACATCGACAGGACAGTAGTGGAGAGGGTAGTAAGTTTTAAGTTCCTCGGCGTACACATCATGGACAAACTGAATTGGTCCACCCACACAGACAGCATCGTGAAGAAGGCGCAGCAGCGCCTCTTCAACCTCAGGAGGCTGAAGAAATTCGGCTTGTCACCAAAAGCACTCACAAACTTCTACAGATGCACAATCGAGAGCATCCTGTCGGGCTGTATCACCGCTTGGTACGGCAACTGCTCCGCCCAGAGGGTAGTGAGGTCGGCACAACGCATCACAGGGGGCAAACTACCTGCCCTCCAGGACACCTACACCACCCAATGTCACAGGAAGGCCATAAAGATCATCAAGGACAACAACCACCCGAGCCACTACCTGTTCACCCAGCTATCATCCAGAAGGCGAGGTCAGTACAGGTGCATCAATGCAGGGACCGAGAGACTGAAAAACAGCTTCTATCTCAAGGCCATCAGGCTGTTAATCAAATTAAAGGTGATTTGTCACGTGCGCCGAATACAACAGGTGTAGATCTTACAGTGAAATGCTTACTTACAAGCTCTAACCAATAGTGCGGAGAAAAAAAGGTATGTGTGTGTGTGTGTGTGTGTGTGTAGGTAAGTAAGTAAAGAAATAAAACAACAGTAAAAAGACATTTGAAAATAAGAGTAGCAAGGCTATATACAGACACCGGTTAGTCAGGCTTATTGAGGTAGTATGTACATGTGGGTATGGTTAAAGTGACTAGGCATATATGATGAACAGAGAGTAGCAGTAGCGTAAAAAGAGGGGTTGGCGGGTGGTGGGACACAATGCAGATAGCCCGGTTAGCCAATGTGCGGGAGCACTGGTTGGTCGGGCCAATTGAGGTAGTATGTACATGAATGTCTAGTTAAAGTGACTATGCATATAAGATAAACAGAGAGTAGGAGCAGCGTAAAAGAGGGGTTGGGGGGGCACACAATGCAAATAGTCCGGGTAACCATTTGGTTACCTGTTCAGGAGTCTATTTGGCTTGGGGGTAAAAACTGTTGAGAATACTTTTTGTCCTAGACTTGGCACTCCGGTACTGCTTACCATGTGGTATGACTGGGGTGGCTAGGGTCTTTGACAATTTTAGGGCCTTCTTCTGACATCGCCTGGTGTAGAGGTCCTGGATGGCAGGCAGCTTTGCTCCAGTGATGTACTGGGCCGTACACACTACCCTCTGAAGTGCCTTGCGGTCGGAGGCCGAGCAATTGCCATACCAGGCAGTGATGCAACCGGTCAGGATGCTCTCGGTGTTGCAGCTGTAGAACCTTTTGAGGATCTCAGGACCCATGCCAAATCTTTGTAGTTTCCTGAGTGGGAATAGGCTTTGTCGTGCCCTCTTCACGACTGTCTTGGTGTGTTTGTACCATTCTAGTTTGTTGTTGACGTGGACACCAAGGAATTTGAAGCTCTCAACCTGCTCCTCTACAGCCCCGTCGATGAGAATGGGGACGTCTCTGACCTCCTCCCTATAGGCTGTCTCTTCGTTGTCGGTGATCAGGCAAACTTAATGATGGTGTTGGAGTCGTGCCTAGCCATGCAGTCATGGGTGAACAGGGAGTACAGGAGGGGACTGAGGATCAGCGTGGCAGATGTGTTGCTACCTACCCTCACCACCTGGGGGCGGCCCATCAGGAAGTCCAGGATCCAGTTGCAGAGGGAGGTGTTTAGTCTCAGGTTCCTTTGCGTAGTGATGAGCTTTGAGGAAACTATGGTGTTGAACCCTGAGCTGTAGTCATTGAATAGCATTCTCACATACAGTGGGGCAAAAAAGTATTTAGTCAGCCACCAATTGTGCAAGTTCTCCCACTTAAAAAGATGAGAGAGGCCTGTAATTTTCAGCATAGGTACACTTCAACTATAACAGGCAAAATGAGAAAAAAAATCCTTGTTTGCAAATTATGGTGGAAAATACGTATTTGGTCACCTACAAACAAGCAAGATTTCTGGCTCTCACAGACCTGTAACTTCTTCTTTAAGAGGCTCCTCTGTCCTCCACTCGTTACCTGTATTAATGGCACCTGTTTAAACTTGTTATCAGTATAAAAGACACCTGTCCACAACCTCAAACAGTCACACTCCAAACTCCACTAAGGCCAAGACCAAACAAAATTGTAGACCAGCACCAGGCTGGGAAGACTGAATCTGCAATAGATAAGCAGCTTGGTTTGAAGAAATCAACTGTGGGAGCAATTATTAGGAAATGGAAGACATACAAGACCACTGATAATCTCCCTCGATCTGGGGCTCCACGCAAGATCTCACCCCGTGGGGTCAAAATTATCACAAGAACGGTGAGCAAAAATCCCAGAACCACACGGGGGGACCTAGTGAATGACCTGCAGAGAGCTGGGACCAAAGTAACAAAGCCTACCATCAGTAACACACTACGCCGCCAGGGACTCAAATCCTGCAGTGCCATACGTGTCCCCCTGCTTAAGCCAGTACATGTCCAGGCCCGTCTGAAGTTTGCTAGAGAGCATTTGGATGATCCAGAAGAAGATTGGGAGAATGTCATATGGTCAGATGAAACCAAAATAGAACTTTGATGAAAATTACAGGCCTCTCTCATCTTTTTAAGTGGGAGAACTTGCACAATTGGTGGCTGACTGAATACTTTTTTGCCCCACTGTAGGTGTTCCTTTTGTCCAGGTGGAAAAGGGCAGTGTGGAGTTCAATAGAGATTCCATCATCTGTGGATCTGTTGGTGCAGTATGCAAATTGAGTGGTTTCTGGGATGGTGGTGACCACTCTCGCCGTAGCCAATGTGAGTAAGACCTTTAAACAGGTTAACATTCACCAGGCTGCAGGGCCAGACGGATTACCAGGACAGGTACTCAGAGCATGCACTGACCAGCTGGTAAGTGTCTTCACTGACATTTTCAACCTCTCCCTGACCCTGTCTGTAATACCTACATGTCTCAAGCAGACCCTGTGCCCGAAACGCCAAGGTAACCTGTCTAAATTACTATCGTCCTGTGGCACTCACATCTGTAGCCATGAAATGCTTTGAAAGGCTGGTCATGGCTCACATCTACACCATCATCCCAGACACCTTGAACCCACTCCAATTCGCATAACGCCCCAACAGATCCACAGATGACAATCTCTATTGCACTCCACACTGCCCGTTCCTACCTGGACAAGATCCTTTTTGCACTAACTAATTTGAGTCATCACATACACTGATGTTACTGGTTAGTATCTGTCCTGTTGCCTAGTAACGTTGGTGCCAGGACAACAACCTCTCCCTCAAAGCCAATAAGACAAAGGAGCTGATGGTGGACTACAGTAAACGGAGGGCCGAGCAAGCCCCCATTCATATCAGCAGGGCTGTAGTGGAGCGGGTCGAGAGCTTCCAATTCCTCTGTGTTCACATCACTAAGAGTCTATCATGGTCTACACACACCAATACAGTTGTGAAGAGAGCACGACAACGCCTCTTCCCCTCAGGAGGTTGAAAAGTTTTGGCATGGGCTCTCCGATCCATCACCGCTTGATATGACAACTGCTTGGCATCCGACCGCAAGGCACTACAGAGGGCAGTGCCTAAGGCCCAGTACATCACTCCTTGTGTATTTTCTATTACTTTTATTATTATGTGTTTTACACTTCTATTTTTTCTCTATTTTCCTTCATTTACTCCACAACATTCCTTAAGAAAATAATGTACTTTTTACTCCATACATTTTCCCAGACACGCAAAAGTACTTGTTACATTTTGAATGCTTAGTAGGACAGGAAAATTGTCCAATTCACGCACTTATCAAAAGAACATCCCTGGTCATTCCTACTGCCTCTGATCTGGCGGTGTCACGTTCTGACCTTTATTTCCTTTGTTTTGTATTTATTTAGTATGGTCAGGGCGTGAGTTGGGTGGGCAGTCTATGTTTGTTTTTCTATGTTTTGGGGCATTTCTATGTTTCGGCCTAGTATGGTTCTCAATCAGAGGCAGGTGTCATTAGTTGTCTCTGATTGAGAATCATACTTAGGTAGCCTGGGTTGCACTGTTTGTTTGTGGGTGATTGTCTATGTTGATGGCTTGTTTCAGCGCAGCTCGCATTAGCGTCACGGTTGTTATTTTGTTTACTGGTTTTGTATAGTTTTCAGTGTTCAGTACTTACTTTATTAAAGATTTACCATGGACACTTACCACGCCGCATATTGGTCCTCTGATCCTTTTCGCCTCTCCTCTTCAGATGAAGAGGAGGACGACCGTGACAGGCGGACTCAATAAACACATGCTTCGTTTGTAATTGATGTCTGAGTGTTGGAGTGTGCCCCTGCCTAACCGTAAGAAAAGGAAAAAAATAAAATGCTGCAGTCTGGTTTGCTTAATATAAGAAATGTGAAATTATTTATACTTTAGCAATTACATTTGCATTTGATATTTAAGTATATTTAGACTTTTACTTAAGCCGTATTTTATTGGGTGACTTTTCACTTTTACTTGTGAATTTTCTATTAAGGTATCTTTACTTTTACTCAAGTATGACGATTGGATACTTTAACCACCACTATTTCACTGTTAGTCTACACTTGCTGTTTACGAAGTTTGTGACGAATACAATTGCATTGGATTTGGCACTGTTCCACACCCTGTGTATTAGTAGTATATCCCCGCGCCGGTACAGACTACACGCTCAAGTTAACACAGTTATAGACAGGGTCATTAAGTATTAACCATCTCCAGTTCATCAGTGTGACGGCTGCATTGTCTCCCAAGTTCTGATGAATGAAAACAACACTGATCGCTCCTCGGGGCTGGAAAAAATACCAAATTAAAATCTCTCAGCGACGTCTTTCTTTTCATCTTCTGACTTTGTCCATCCTATTGTGTGTCTGTGGTCTGTCTGTTGTGTGTCTGTGGTATGTACCAAGAAAGACTATCAGATGACCATCCTACAGCACAGACACAGAGCCACAGGCTGACATCTGATATTGTTACACTCCCTGTGTCCCAAATGGCACCCTATTCCCTATACAGAACACCATTTTTGACCCTGGCCCATATACCCTATTCCCGATATAGTGCACTACAGGGCACACTATAGGGCTCTGGTCAAAAGCAGTGCACTATATTGGGAAAAGGGTGCCATCTGATAGAGTTACACTGTGTCTCCTGACGACAAATGTACATTTCTCCAGCTACGCACCTCCATGATAAAGTAGTGTACAGCACCGCTGCTCTGCAGCACATTGCTGTTCTGCTCAGCCAAGTGTGACCTGAATCCAGGGGGGGAATGTAGAACAAGTGGAAAGGGAGATGAAAAAGAAAAATTGCCCTGAGCAGTTCAGCCTTGTATTCATGTTTTATGGAATGACTATTGAAAAAATATATTAAAATATATACACTACCGTTCTAAAGTTTGGGGTCACTTAGAAATGTACTTGTTTTTGAAAGAATATATATTTTTTGGTCCATTAAAATAACATCAAATTGATCAGAAATAAAGTGTCGACATTGTTAATGTTGTAAATGACTATTGTAGCTGGAAATGGCTAACTTTTAATGGAATATCTACATAGGCCAACAGAGGCCCATTATCAGCAACCATGTTGTTAACCATGTCTACACTGTATTCTGATCAATTTGATGCTATTTTAATGGACAAAAAAACCCAATTTCTTTCAAAAACAAGGACATTTCTAAGTCACCCCAAACTATTGAACTGTACTGTATATATATTTATGTATTTATATTTTTTCTGTGACAAACTACATCCATGTTATTCAAGATAACAATACTGCAATATTGACATCTACTCTGAGTGTACAAAACATTAAGATCACCTGCTCTTTCCATGACATAGGTGAATCCAGGTGAACGCTATGATCCCTTAACGATGTCACTTGTTTAAGATTATAACAGTGAAAAAAATTCTATATTAGAAAGGTGTTCCTAATGTTTGATTTCTCTGTGTATATCTGATGGGGGGGGAAAACAAGATGCTCTTATTCTACCACGACAGATTCATACAGTCACAGTGCCGATATCAGATGGGGGAAACTGAAATGGAGTAAAGCAGAGAATCTGCGGTTTGCCAGCTTTACATGGTGCGTCCCCCGCAATGCAGCTCTTGGCTGCGATCATACAGACTGAAGACACACCACAGACAGACACTGTCTGTGTTTTTGATTTTACCTTTATTCAACTAGGCAAGTCAAATAAGATCAAATTATTATTTACAGTGCATTCGGAAAGTATTCAGACCCCTTGACGTTTTCCACATTTTGTTACATTACAGCCTTATTATATTATATAATCATTTTTTTCTCCTCATCAATCTACACACAATACCCCATAATGACAAAGCAAAACAGGTTTTTAGAATTTTCTTCATTTTTTCTTCTTTTTTTTGTACTGAAATATCACATTTACATAAATATTATATTCCTAGAGAATAACAACTTTGTTGAAGCACACTTTGCAGGGATTACAGCCTTGAGTCTTCTTGGGTATGACGCTACAAGCTTGGTACACCTGTATTTGGGGAGTTTCTCCCATTCTTCTCTGCAGATCCTCTCAAGCTCTGTCAGCTATTTTCAGGTCTCTCCAGAGATGTTTGATCGGGTTCAAGTCCGGCCTCTGGCTGGGCCACTCAAGGACATTCAGAGACTTGTTCAGAAGCCACTCCTACGCTGTCTTGGCTGTGTGCTTGTGGTTGTTGTCCTGTTGGAAGGTGAACCTTCGCCCCAGTCTGAGGTCCTGAGTGTTCTGGAGCATGTGTTCATCAAGGATCTCTCTGTACTTTGCTCTGTTCATCTTTCCCTCGGTCCTGTCTAGTCTCCCAGTCCCTGCCTCTGAAAAACTTTCCCACAGCATAATGCTGCCACCACCATGCTTCACCATAGGGATTGTGTCAGGTTTCCTCCAGATGTGACGCTTGGCATTCAGGCCAAAGTGTTCAATCTTGGTTTCATCTGACCAGAGAATCTTGTTTCTCATGGTCTGAGAGTCTTTAGGAGTCACCTTCCTGACCAAGGTCCTTCTCCCCCGATTGCTCAGTTTGGCCGGGCGGCCAGCTCTAGGAAGAGTCTTGGTGGTTCCAAACTTCTTCCATTTAAGAATGATGGATGCCACTGTGTTCTTAGAATAAGGTTGTAACATAACAAAATGTGGAAAAAGTCAAGGGTTCTGAATACATTCCGAATGCACTGTATGTACAGTATATCAGTCTGTTGTGTGTCTGTGGTATGTATGACGACAGCACAGTACTGAGACACAGCCAAGGTCAGGGATGCCACCAAAAACACAACTGTCACACCCTGACCTTAGATATCTCTGTTTTCTTTATATTTTGGTTAGGTCAAGGCGTGACTAGGGTGGGTATGCTTGTTTTTGTATTGTCTAGTTTTTTTTTGTATGTCTAGGGTTTTTGTAGGTCTAGGTGATTTGTACGTCTATGGTGGCCTGATATGGTTCCCAATCAGAGGCAGCTGTTCATCGTTGTCTCTGATTGGGGATCATATTTAGGTAGCCATTTCCCTTTGCTGTTTGTGGGATCTTGTCTATGTGTATTTGCCTGTCAGCAATTGTTTGTATTGCGTTTTGTTCAGTGTTAAATTCTTTAAATAAATAAGAATGTACGCATACCATGCTGCGCCTTGGTCCGATCCTTATAACGAACGTGACAACAACCAAGTATCCAAATTAGAATCATGCACATCCTGCACATCCATAGCTGCACATCCTAACACCAGGAATGTCTTATGCAACCTCCATATCTAGTTGGCCAAAATGAAATTTCCAAAGAGATTTTGTCTTTGAAAAAAGGTTTTATAAAAGTCTGCATCTTTATTTCTGCCTGTCTTTGTCCTTCTTCTCCTCTACTCCCGCTCTAACTGTGCCATAGGAGCTTAGTGTTGGAGGTGTGCGTTTCTTTGTAGTCTTTTTCACTTTGCCACTTTCAATCCACCTCTGTCCCTCCTCTCTCTACCTCTGGTTTATCTGTCTGTGCCAATGGAGTTCACTGTTGGAGCTGTGTGTGTTCGTGTGTGCATCTGCGCATGCATATGTGTGCGTGCATGCCTGCGTGTGTGCGTCTGTGTGTAGTCTCTCAGTCAGGTGTTGGCGTAGGGACCTGACTGCAGTAGTTCCTGTATTCAGAACAGCGGTGACCTTGCAGGTCTGATGCTTTCCTGGCCGTGATGGGACACTGCATCACACGCCATGCGTATTCCTCTCAACCATCCCCCTTTCCCTCTTTCTTTCTCTCTGTCTCTCTCTTCTCCCCTCTTCACTACCTCATTGTTTCTACTCTCCCCCTCTCTGTCTTATCTCCATCCTGATAAGGGCCGGTGCATGGTGTGTGGTTGGTTAGTTGGTGGGCTCTCAGCCAACCCCCTGTGTCTCTGATAAATACACCCCTAATTGAGGGATTTCTCCCTGAGAGAATCCTGACATTTAACTCCCCCTCCCACCCCTCTCCCCCAACCTCTTTCTCTCTCTCGCTTTCCAAAACATAGCGGGTTCTGTTCAAATAGGCCACATCCCACAACTCAGGGATGGTCCAGTAATTGTAAAATAGAGGACATGGTGCAGCTGGGCAGCATAATGTCATTTGTGGGGGTGTGCGTATTCAGACCATAATGAATTAAGGCACTTAAGTTAGGCTCACATTATTACACCATTTGACTCATAACATGTTCACTGGATGTCCCTCTTTAACATCTCCCCAGTAAGATCAATAAGGTGATCATATCATGTCCCAGACCTAGATTGTGTGTGTGTGTATGCGTGTGTGTGTATGCTTGTATGCGTGTGTATGCGTGTGTTCGTAGTACGCGTGTGGCCTACAATAGAATCCTTATTCATCCTGATTAGATATGATTAGGACACACAGTAGGAGCACATAGCTAATAGTGTAATAAGACTGAGACAAATAGACCAATAGATTTCATAAGGCACTTGTGACCTTATTCGAACTAAACCACTAAGCAGCCAGGCCTCGTCTGAACACAGAATTAGATCAAATGTTTTATTCCATCACTTATCTTATGCAACCTTATCTGCTGGTTTATCTGGTGGTGGCTGTTCAGAGATGTTCAGAGATTAGAGAGACAGAAAAAGGGCAAAAAAAGGGAGGGAGGGAGGGAGGGAGGGAGTGAGGGAGGGAGGGAGGGAGAGAGAAAAAGAGAGCGAGAGGGGAAGAGAGAGTGGTATCTATGGTATCCTCCAGGCTCACCTGCAGCCCCAGTCCATTAGTGACCCGTGGGCAGCTGGAGCGGCAGCAGTTAGGGGAGAGGAGAGCCACAGACTGAGCCATGCAGCTGGGACTGATGGGAGTTTTACGACTTCTCTCTCGCTTCGCCTGTCTCCTGTCTCCCGTCTGCCTCCTACAAGAAAAAGCAACACAACACTCCCTGCGCTCCGGAAGACAGGATAAATCAAAGGGGGAGAGGGATAGGGAGGGATGGAAAAGAGAGAAGGAGTGGGAGAGACTCGCTGCTCACTGCCTGAGGATAGGAGGACGAGAAGAGAATAGAAAAACCTCTACCTCTCTTTTAACCTTGGCTGAGTTTGAACCAAGTGCTGCCTAGAGATGTTTTCCACGACCAGCATCAACTTGAGTAAGGAGGAAGCATAATAAAAGTATGAAATAAAGTAAACTTTGTTGAAATTCAAGGTAATTATCTGTCTATTGCCTCAGTAGGCTAAACCATCATTAGCAGTTAGTGCAAACAAAAAGGAATCAATCTCAGAAAATATACTGCTGATCTTAGTTTGTAGCATTTATCTGCCACAAAAACACCCCTCAAATTCAAATCTGGACCTTGACGCCAGTTCCACTACTTTCAAAAAAAAGACCTGGGACACCAGGTGAGTGAAATTAATTATTAGGTAGAACAGGAAAAAAGCAGTTTAACGGACCTCGTAGGGTAAGATTTCAATACCCCTGCCCTACAGACTACCTCATATCTAATATCTGTCACAGAAAAGCCTACAGTAGCCCTCACATATCTGTCACAGAGAAGCCTAACCCACATACATTATCTGTCAATGAAAAGGCTCTATGGAGAACAGTCTTGGCCCTGACTCAGGGCTGTCCTCTCTGTCCTATTGTGAAGTGAAAGCCAGCCAGCCCTGTTTGATCTCTATGGGGCCAGCCAGGTGCTGTCTGTGCATTCTGAAGTATGAAAAGAGAGAGAGAATAGAGAGATGAAAGAGAAAAGAGATGGAGAAAGACGAGAGGGAAAGGGAGTGAGATAGAGAGAGAGAGGGGGGGAGAAAGAGAGGGAGGTAGAAAGAAAGAAAGAAAGCAAGATGAAGAGAGAGAGGGGGAAATTCAGAGAGAGATGCAGGAGAGATCTGGTTAAGGGACAAACACCCAGCACACCCAGGCTCATATTTAAACAGCCACAGGGACAGGGCAAGCCCTGACAGCCTCAACTCTGCTCCACCCCACTGCCTTCAGAAGGACAGGGCAAGCCAGACATAAACAAGGCAGACCATCGAGACCCAACTCTGCTCCACCTCACTGCACTCTGGTGTCCCTCCTGTCACTCAGAGCCCTGAGGAGCTAAACAAATCAAATTAACATGCTTAGCATGGCTGCCATGTCTGAGGTCACAGCTACCTATCATCACTATGCCTCCCCTGTTCTCACGTTGCCACACTCCCAAGTCGTGTTCATCACTGGGCTGTGAGGAGGAAGCCTAGAATCGAGGCAAGCCTTGACCTGATACCACAGGTGGGTCCTGCTGGGCTGGCAGAAAAGTCTCTAGTCTAGAATGAAGAGAAATGAGATAAGAGAAATTACATCAAAAACATGGCCTGTTTCTCTCCCCATGCAATCAGAGACAATAGCTGGTGGTGTGATCTGAAGTAGCAGCTAAATATGGGTGGAGGGATATCTCTATGGGTTGAGTTCAATACCTGTGTCTGATTCCTGTCAGGTTATTTAAAATACTCAATTACACGCGATCCTCGTGGGAGGTGACCCACCACTGCCCTTCCTGTCTCCAGTGGGCACCATGAAGTAGGTCTCATTATGACGACCAATCAGGCTGCCTGGGAACGGAGGAAGAAGTTGTGGAGCCAAGGGCAGTGGAGACAATGACATCACATCATCCCACCACAGGCTTGACCATCTGTTTCTTATGGATGCTGCAAAGCCCTGTGTTATTAGCCTGGTCTTAGATCTGTTTGTGGTGTCTTGCCAACTCTTATGGTCATTGTCATGCCAACAATGATCATAGGAGTTAGCAATAGAGCACAAACAGATCTGGGACCAGGCTATTGATAGATGCCATAAACTTTGACTGTGTCAAGGTACAAGTGCTTTTTGTGAAGACTTGAAAACAAGAGCATAGATTCTGTTGAGACAGCATAATAAAGGATTCCATGGCATCAGCCCAGTTACTTATTTTTCATCCAATGAACCGAAAAACAAACACACGCGCACCCGAAATACTGAAAGAGGGAGAGCTGTAAGCTTATATATAGGCCGCTGACATAACTATGGCATACGTCTGCATAGTTTGAGTTTGGGAATAGCACCACAGTAAAGAAAGAGAGAGATGAATCCAGCTTTGATGATGCCAATTTAGTGAACTTTATAAATCGAGTCAGTTTGATCTAATAGAAAATCACACAAAAACATGGCTTGTGACACAAATAATGTTTTAATGGCGGTTTAAGAAGGGAGGGACATGGGTGGGAGGGTGGCAGTGGCATACTTCCAGTGACGTCACTGAAGGAGCCACTAATCTTCAGCATTGGACAGGATTGCTCATTCCTCAGATGTATGTGTATGTAATGTGATGCTCTTACACACAGTCTAGAGAAGTAACATTATGTCTATATATAGTTTCAAATCAGTTATGGGGCAACATAGTTCTGTAAGATATTGGAGGAGCAACAAAGTCCTTGAAAGTGCATGTGGGCTTATAAAGTAGAATATTATATATTATAAAGTTTCCCCAAATTGAATTAAAGCAAATCGTATTTAGTGGGAGTCCCACCATATAAGATTGAATTGGACCTCTCCCAGTGATGTCATGCCAACTGTGAACTGGCAGCCAGGTCTGACCAGCCAGACCAGGTAGGTAGACCTTGGCTTGATTGTTCCTGGAAAATAATATCATGCCCTCAATCTTCTCTGCAGCCCCCTCTTCTCAGTCTAAATTGACCGTTGTTCTAGTGTTTTCACAGTGGTGCGGTGCTGATATCCGGCATGCGTAGGCATCTGTAATGGGCTACGCACCATCAGAGTGTCACAGGTTATTTATAAGCCCACAGACTGCAGGATGTGTCCCCATGTGATGACATCACCATCACCACCATCTCTCTCTCCCTATTCTTCTTCCAGAATCTCTCTCTCTCTCCGCCCCCTCCTCTCTCTTGGTTCGAACAGTGGGTGAGAGGGTTGGGACGAGGAGGGGGGAGATGGTGCCAGAGCACTGATTCACCCCTAGTGTGGGGCTATATTGTGTGTGTGTGTGTGTTTTGCAAAAGGGCAGTGAATCACCCCTCTGGAACCATTATTGAATATTTCCTCCATTTTATGTCATTATCGCCCGGACGATCGTCATTTCCATCATCACCGGTGTCCCTGAAATTGTGAATCGTGCAGACAGAAGCGAAAGAGAGGCAGAGAGAGGAAGAGAGCGAGAGGTAGAGGAAGGGAGAGAGAGAGGGGTAGAGATAAAGTAAGAGGAGAGCAGCTGGCCTGGGGACAGAAGCGAAAGAGAGGCATGGAAAAAAAGAGGGAGAGGGGGAAAGAGAAAAGAGATATAGAAAGAGGGAGAGAGAAAGAGAGAGAGAGAGGAGGGGAGCAGCTGAGGTAATACTGAACGAGGTAATGACCTTCTTCCTTCATTTCAAAGGCTGAGAAATTAGTTTAATTAATGTTAGGAAGTTGCATGTCCTGCCAAGACACGTAGAAAAAGGACAGCAGATTTCTAGAAATGGAATGGCAAGGTATGGCTCCAGATTCCAGAAAAATCAAAGAATGGTTACCTGGAGGAAAATGGGGGAAGGTCATGCTTTTTCAATTTCAGTTAAGGGGAGGGTTTAGTATTTTGAAATCTAGTCATGTAATTTGTAAATTATAATATTTCTATATTTCTCAGTGTTTTAGAATTAGTTGCTTATTAGGCTATATATCGATGTGCCCCTCATCTCTGAATCTCCGCTGGTCATGCAATATCAAGTGTGCCTATAGGCTATTTAGTGTGGTTTCAATCAAATTATCCATAGCCTATAGGCTACAAAGTGCATGCTCAGAGAAGCACAGAGCAAAGTAATATTCTAAGATAGCTGCTGGGATGGTGTAAATACAACTAGGCTGCATCAAAGGCTTCTTCCGTATTTTTGTTGTTGTTGATTAGGCCTAGTCCAAAAAATGTTGCACTGTCTAGCCTATAACCTATGTTTTTTTAAGTTTGAGAAGAGCGCAACGATGAGAAGAAGGACCGGAGGTCAACTTTGATAGCTTGCTACTACTATGTTTCTTGCCCATGATGTATTTATCCGAGTAAGACAGATTCAAGTAACTTACATTGTGGCGCTGTAACTTGAAGCAGCAGCCGCGGCACAATCAATGGCTCAGACACAAGATGTACAGTTGAAGTCGGAGGTTTACATACGTCTTAGCCAAATACATTTCAACTCCGTTTTTCACAATTCCTGACATTTAATCAGAGTAAAAATTCCCTGTCTTAGGTCAGTTAGGATCACCACTTTATTTTAAGAATGTGAAATGTCAGAATAAGAGTAGAGAGAAAGATTAATTTCAGCTTTTATTTCCTTCATCACATTCCTAGTGGATCCGAAGTTTACATACACTCAATTAGTATTTGGTGGCATTGCCTTTAAATTGTTTAACTTGGGTCAAACATTTTGGGTAGCCTTCCACAAGCTTCCCACAATAAGTTGGGTGAATTTTGGCCCATTCCTCCTGACAGAGCTGGTGTAACTGAGTCAGGTTTGTAGGCCTCCTTGCTCGCACACACATTTTCAGTTCTGCCCACAAATTTTCTATAGGATTGAGGTCAGGGCTTTGTGATGGCCACTCCAATAAGTTGACTTTGTTGTCCTTAAGCATCCCCCTTTTTTCTCCAAACATAACGATGTTTGGCCAAAAAGTTATATTTTTGTTTCATCAGACCAGAGGGCATTTTTCCAAAAAGTACAATCTTTGTCCCCATGTGCAGTTGCAAACCGTAGTCTGGCTTTTTTATGGCGGTGTTGGAGCAGTGGCTTCTTCCTTGCTGAGCGGCCTTTCAGGTTATGTCGATATGGGACTCGTTTTACTGTGGATATATATACTTTTGTACCTGTTTCCTCCAGCATCTTCACAAGGTCCTTTGCTGTTGTTCTGGGATTGATTTTCACTTTTCGCACAAAAGTACATTCATCTCTAGGAGACAGAACACGTCTCCTTCCTGAGCGGTATGATGGCTGCGTGGTCCTATGGTGTTTATACTTGTGTACTATTGTTTGTACAGATGAATGTGGTACCTTCAGGCGTTTGGAAATTGCTCCCAAGGATAAACCGGACTTGTGGAGGTCTTGGCTGATTTATTTAGATTTTCCCATGATGTCAAGCAAAGAGTCACTGCATTTGAAGGTAGGCCTTGAAATACATCCACAGGTACACCTCCAATTGACTCAAATTATGTCAATTAGCCTATCAGAAGCTTCTAAAGGCATGACATCATTTTCTGGAATTTCCAAGCTGTTTAAAGGCACAGTCAACTTAGTGTGTGTAAACTTCTGTTTCAAATATGTTTATTAAACACACACAAAAATGGTGTATAGGTATACAAGACAGGTATACAATTCTTATCTAAACATAAAAGAGCATACAAGAACAACAAGACCCAGAGTTCTGGGTGCAGAACAAATAATACAAAACACGACATACAAAACAAGGACACGTAGAAAGAAAGAGGGAAGATGTCCCCCCCTATATCCCCCCCCCCCTTATTCCCCCAACCCCCCCCCCCCCCCCCCCCCCCCAACTGCTCGGGTGGCAGGGCCATCACATGCTGCACAAAGGTAGATTAAAATATTACAATTGAGAGTGCGTTAATAAGTACAAATTCACAGCGCCGACTCGTCCAAGTAGGAGAGGAAAGGCTGCCAGATTTGATCAAATGTTGATAATTTATTGTTCAGAATATATCTAATTCTTTCTAAGTGTACAGTGTTTTCCAATTCACAGAGCCATAATTTGGTAGAGGGCGCTTCCCTCCTCTTCCAAAACAACAATATTAGTTTTTTTGCCGAGATGAGACCGTACGAGATTAGTTGTTTTTGGGGGTTGGTTAATCCGTTTAGGGACTCAGATACTCCCAGGATTATCAGAAGCGGGTCTGGATCTATTGAAGTCTCCAAAACTTCAGAGAGGATCCCAAAAATTCCACTCCAATAACCATGCAAGCTAGAGCATAGAGCAAAGCAGTGGAGTAGTGTACCCTCCGTAGCCTGACATTTATCACATGTAGGGGATGTGTCAGGAAATATCCTATGCAGTTTAGTTTTGGAATAGTGTAATCTGTGTAATACCTTGAATTGTATGAGACGATGTCTGGAATTAATGGAGCATGTGTAGATATACTCCAAGCTCTCTTCCCAGTCTGCCACCGAGATGTCAGTCCCTAGTTCTTCCTCCCATTTTGCCTTGATGGCATCAGTGGAAGGTGTGCTAACAGATTGAAAAGCATCATATAGACGCGATATCAGTTTATCGGAGGTGGGGCATATTTTTATGCATCCGTCAAACATGGAAGGTTTAGCATTCCCAAATGTTGGGAGGTGTTTTCTAACGTAGTCTCTGATTTGTAGGTATCTGAAAAAATTACTTCTGGGAAGGTTATAAGTTTCCCTCAGCAACTCAAAGGAAGCAAAGGTCCCTTCTATGTATAAATCCCCTATGGTACTTATCCCCAACTCTCCCCTATCGCTCAAAGGTGTTATCAAGGTTAGAAGGGGCAAAGGAGGGATTCCTGGCGACAGGGAGCATGAATGACATTGGTCTAAGCTCAAAGTGGACTTTAATTTGCTTCCAGATTCGGACTGTGCTATGTATAATAGGATTGTTACAATAAAGTGACATCTCCAGATTGACAGGCGACAAAATCACAGCGCCAATAGAGAAGGGGTGACACTCCTCACACTCCATACCAAGCCAGCTGGATGCCGGAAGTACGTCATCCAGCAGAAACGTAACAATGCGGAGGTTAGCGGCCCAGTAATAAAATATAAAATTTGGGAGAGACAATCCTCTTTCCATCTTGGATTTACAGAGGTGTTTTTTACCTATCCTGTGTGTTTTATAATCCCAGATGAAAGGATTGATCATTGAGTCCAGTTGTTTATGAAAGGATTTAGGTATGAATACTGGGATGTTCTGATATAGGTAGAGCAGTTGTGGGAGGAAGACCATTTTAATGGCATTAATTCTTCCGAGCAGAGAAATTGGGAGAGTTCTCCAAAATAGTATGTTTGCTTTGAGTTTTTGTATCAGAGAGGGGAAATTCTCTTTAAATAGTAAGGAGTATTGTTTGGTAACTACAATTCCTAGGTAGGTAAATTTTTCTGAAGATAACTTAAATGGGAGATGTTCTAGCCAGGAGGTATTTTGCGACCGTATGGGCATTAATTCACTCTTGTTCCAATTTATTCTGTATCCCGAGAAGGTACCAAACAAATTGATCACATCAAGAATAGCTGGGATACTAGCCTGGGGTTCTGTTACATAGAGGAGGATGTCATCTGCGTATAGGGAGATCTTATTTAGAGTATCTTTAGTATTATAGCCGTGTATTGCTGCATGAGATCTAATCGTCTGAGCGAGCGGTTCGATAATTAGGGCGAAGAGCATAGGCGACAGCGCACAACCCTGCCTTGTCCCCCTGTTGAGGTTAAATCGGGGCGACAATGATTGGTTATTGTATTGAATTGAGTATTCTGGCACAGGGGTTCCTATATAAAAGCTGGATCCAATTTATGAACTCCAATATTACATTTCTGTAGGACCTTGAATAGATAGGGCCACTCAACTTGGTCAAAGGCCTTTTCGGCGTCAAGAGATATGACGGCAAGGTCCACGTTGGGTAACCTCTGAGAATACATAATATTGAAGAGGCGCCTGAGATTGAAGAATGAGTTTCTGTTAGGGATAAAGCCGGTCTGATCCGAATGGACCAATTTGCCAATTAAAGTGCTAAGCCTGTTAGCCAGAGTTTTTGCTAAAATCTTTTGGTCTGTATTAAGGAGAGATATTGGTCTGTATGACCCTACCTCTTCTGGATCTTTACCCTTCTTATGTATAACTGTAATGAACGCTTCGTCCAAAGTAGAAGGGAGAGCTCCATCCTCATTGGCCTGAACCAACATTTTGTGCAGATAGGGAGAGAGCATGTTGCTGAATGTTTTATAGAATTCACCAGGGTATCCATCTGGGCCCGGGGTCTTGCCACTCTTTAGAGATTTAATTGTTTCTCGAATTTCATCAAGAGATATTTCCTTATTCAGGAAGTTAGAATCTTCCTGGTTCAGGGCAGGAAGACTACAGTCCTCCAAAAATGTTTGCATAATTAAGGGGTTAGGATCCGCTTTAGATGTATATAGAGTCTCATAAAACTGCCGGAATCTGTCATTGATGTCTTTGGGGGAAGAGAGTAATTCCCCAGATGCAGATTTAACCCTGTGAATCATTCGGTCACTCACATTTTTTCGAAGTTGTCTGGCGAGTAATTTGTGTGGTTTGTCACCAAACTCAAAATATTTTTGCTTGGCATAGAGAAAAGATTTAGCAATTTTAGCTGAGAGAATCTGATTATATTCAAATTTTAAAGAGGTCATTTTTTTATGTTTCTCCATAGATGGGTGGCTAGCATTCTCCCTATCCAGTAAGTGAATTTGTCCCTCCAGTTCTTCCAGTTTTCCTCTGTTTTGCCTACTCCTGGCAGCCTGAAAGGAGATGATACAGCCTCTCAGATAAGCCTTCAGTGTTTCCCACAATAATGCTGGGGAGGTCTCTGTGTTGTCGTTGGTATCAAAGAAAAATGTAATTTGGTCTTTAAGATATTCACAGAATGTTGGTTCTGTGAGGAGCTGAGGATTCAACCTCCAGACCCTCTCGTTTGGTACAATGTCACCCAATCTCAGGGAGAAGGTGAGTGGACTGTGGTCCGAGATTATAATATCATGATACCTCACATTACAGGTATAGGTGAGTAGTCTAGCATCCAACAAAAAGTAGTCAATTCGAGTGTAAACCTTGTGAACATGAGAGTAAAAGGAGTATTCCCTACCCGTAGGGTTAGCGATCCTCCATATATCAAATAAGTTAGAATTTTTTATGTAGGTATTCAAGAATTCGCTTGAATAGGAGGTAGGGGTTCGCCGGGTAGAGGATCTATCCAAATATTGGTCTAGCACACAGTTAAGGTCCCCTCCAATGACCAGGTTAGTATGGGAGATATCTGGAATCAGGGCAAGGACTCTTTTGAAAAAAGAGGGGTTGTCAATGTTTGGCCCATAGATATTTAGTAGAGTTACTGAGGTAGAGTGGATTTCTCCTATTGCGATCACATACCGACCCTCTTTATCGGCAATAGTGGTTTTATGTAGAAAGGGAATTCCTTTCCGTACCAGAATCGCTGTGCCTCTCGTTTTGGCAGAGAAGTTAGAGTGATACACTTGACCCACCCACCTACACTTAAGTCTGCTATGGGAGTTATTCTTCAGATGGGTTTCTTGCAAAAATATAATATCAGATGAGAGTGCTTTCAAGTGGGCTAGGACCTTGCCCCTCTTAATTGGTTCGTTTAAACCCTTGACATTCCAGGAAGTGAATGTAAGCCCCGCCCTCCTCTCGTTTGTAGTTCCTATGGTGGCCTGCATACCATGTAACTTGATAAAAAGGTAAGAAAGCGCACCAAACCATCACGATCAGCATATGTAGCACCTACACCCGAGCAGTATCCAACCCACCCCTCCCCCCCTGCAAGCACCTTTACTTCCCACCCTGTTCCCCTAATTTCCCCAACACTTACCCCCCCCCATCAACCCACATTTAACAGGCATGTACAAACGTTAAATTAAACGTTCCCCCCATAAACAAAATATGTTTAATAAAAAATAAATAAAAATATTAACACACACACATATATATATATATATATATATATATATATATATATACATACATACATACATACATACATACATACATACATACATACATACATACACACATACATACACATACACACATACATACACACATATATATACATACATACATACACACACACACATACACACATATACATACACACACATATATACATATACATACATACATACATACATACATAAACACATACATATACATACACACACATACATACATACACATACACACATACATACATAAATACATATATACATACATACATATATACATACATATATACACACATACATACACATATACATACACACATATACACACACATACATTCACACACATACATACACACACATACATACACACCTATAGATACACATACCTATATATACACATATATATACATACACACACACACACACACATATACATGTATGTATACATACCCACACAAAAAAATCATATATAAAAATATAGATTTAAAGAATATGTATATACATCCATATGCACATATACACATACAAACATTCATACCCCAGAATAACAATCTACACTGATTTAAAATATACACATACATAATACTAAAATGCTAAGAGAAAAATAGTAATAAAGTACAAATAGTAATTATATGTACGCACACCTACACAGACATAGGCACTACAGAGGGCTGGTGGGACTCTAGTCGGGAGAGAGGCCCACGGCCAGAAAGGCAGAACGGCACAAAACATCAACCTGCTAACCAGGTGTCTGCCCCCTCCCAACCATCACCCCCAGTCCCCTGCAAGCAATAAATAAATGGTATGGTAGTAAGAATAATGTAAGGATTGTAAAATAAATAACGAAACAAAACAAAAGTGGGGGAATATAAGTATATCCGTCCGAAGGTGTCAGTGATCAAACCTGGAAGTAAAAAATATGCATCGCTGAGCACAGCCGGGATGAAAGTGAATGTAACGTTAATTGAGAGCTCTGACCGCCATCCATTGGTCTGCTCAGCGTCTTACATGTTCGGTAGCCCTTGTTGAGCCCGTTTAATACGTTTTCACCCAATATGGTATAGTATGGATTCGAGTCCATGAGCAGACCCTAACACGCAATAACAAGGCACTCTAACCTGTACGGGGGATTGGTGTATATCCCCGGATAAACTTCTCTGCGTCCAAAACCGAGGAGAGCCAAATCTTCTCACCGGAAGGCGGGGTAATTCTTAGTCTTGCAGGGAAGAGTAAGGCTGGGCGAAGATGGAGTTTGTAGAGTTGGTCATGACATCTCTGTAGTCGGCGCGATGCTTTGCCACATCGGGCGCATAATCCTCATAGACTTGGAATGGATGCCCTTTATGCGACAGGTTGCCCCTCATTCGAGCTTCACGCAGGATAAGATCCTTGAAACTGTGACAACAGATGATTACTGGGCGAGGACGTTTGCCCGGTCCAGGCACTGGGACAAGGGAGCGATGTGCGCGGTCCAGCTGGGGATCCGAATCCAAAACATCCGATCCCATTGCATCCTTCAAAAGCTTGGCGAAGAAGTCGGTGGGGCGAGAGCCCGCCTCTTCCCTCTGCCAGACCAACAACGCGAAGGTTATTACGTCTGGATCGGCCCTCCAGGTCCACCACTTTCACAGAAAGCCTCTGCACAGTATCCTGCAATGACGTGCATAGCTTCTCTAACTCGTCGATCCTACCAGCGTTGAATTCAGAAGCTTTCTCAAGGTCCACAATACTCTGGCCATGCGAAGCGACCGTTCGAATGATGCTCTCGATTTTGGTGTCCAGTTCAGCAATAGTGGCCTTAAGATCCTCAGCTATAGCAACACGTAGCTCCCCCAAAGCCCGGGTAAGTTCTGTGAGTGTCACGTTGTTGCATGTGCCTCCCGCCATGTCTGTCTCGTTGTTTAGTGGGGAGTAGGCCTCCGCTGTGGATTTATTGTCCTTTGGTCGCTTATTACTCGGCATTTTCATATAAAAAGTTACAATCTTGTACTAGAAAGAAACGTTTGTTGTAAAAAGTGCCATAAAGTAGGTTAAATTAGATTATTTCGCAAAAAAGTTGCAGGAGCCTCTCACACACAGCCGTTCACTCCAACATGCTAGCTCCGCCCCTCTGGAATTGTCATACAGTGAATTATAAGTAAAATAATCTGTCTGTAAACAACTGTTGAAAAAATTAGTAGATATCCTAACCGACTTGCCAAAACTACTTTGTTAACAAGAAATTTGTGGAGTGGTTGAAAAACGAGTTTTAATGACTCCAATCTAAGTGTATGTAAACTTCTGACTTCAACTGTATGTGGCAGGGTCTACAAACAATCACAGGCTACAAAGGAAAAACCAGCACGTTGCGGACACCAACATCTTGCCTCCCGGACAAGCTAAACACCTACTTCGCCTGCTTTGAGGACAACACAGTGCCACCTACAAAGGACTGCTACAAAGGACTGTGGGCTTTCCTTCTCCGTGGCCGACGTGAGTAAGACGTTTAAGCATGTTAACCCTCGCAAGGCTGCCGGCCCAGACGGCATACCTAGCTCCGTTATCAGAGCATATGCAGACCAGCTGGCTGGAGTGTTTAAGGACATATTTAATCTCTCCCTATCCCAGTCTGTTGTCCCCTCATGCTTCAAGATGTCCACCATTGTTCCTGTACCCAAGAAAGCAAAGGCAACTGAACTAAATGTCTATCGCCCCGTAGCACTCACTTCTGTCATCATAAAGTGCTTTGACAGACTAGTCAAGGATCATATCAACTCTACCTTAACTGACACCCTAGACCCACTTCAATTTGCTTACCGCCCCAACCGATCCACAGACGATGTAATCGCCATCGCACTGCACACTGCCCTATCCCATCTGGACAAGAGGAATAGGAATGTAAGAATGCTGTTCATTGACTATAGCTCCGCATTCAACACCATAGTACCCTCCAAGCTCATCATTAAGCTCGAGGCCCTGGGTCTGAACCCCACCCTGTGTAACTGGGTCCTGGACTTCCTGACAGGCCACCCCCAGGTGGTGAAGGTAGGAAACAACACCTCCACTTTGCTGATCCTCAACACTGAGGCCCCACGAGGATGCGTGCTCAGCCCCCTACCGTACTCTCTGTTCACCCATGACTGTGTGGCCACGCACGCCTCCAACTCAATCATCAAGTTTGCAGACAGCACAACAGTAGTAGGCCTGATTACCAACAATGACAAGACAGCCTAGGTCTTGTAGGTGAGGTCCCTGGGACTGTGGTGCCAGGAAAATAACCTCTTACCGAACGTCAACAAAACAAAGGAGCTGATCGTGGACTTCAGGAAACAGCAGAGGGAGCACCCCCCTCTCCACATCGACGGGACCGCAGTGGAGAAGGTGGAAGGCCTCAAGTTACTCAGTGTACACATCACTGACAAACTGAAATGGTCCACCCACACAGACAGTGTGGTGAAGAAGGCAGAACAGCGCCTCTTCAATCTCAGGAGGCTGAATAAATGTGGCT
Organism: Oncorhynchus clarkii lewisi; assembly: GCF_045791955.1. NCBI lineage: Eukaryota > Metazoa > Chordata > Actinopteri > Salmoniformes > Salmonidae > Oncorhynchus > Oncorhynchus clarkii. The sequence goes on along the minus strand of NC_092158.1, from coordinate 57,646,341 downwards.
TGGCACCTAAAACCCTCAAAAACTTTTACAGATAAACAATTGAGAGCATCCTGTCAGGTTGTATCACCGTCTGGTACGGCAACTGCACCGCCCCGCAACCGCAGGGCTCTCCAGAGGGTGGTGTGGTCTGCCCAACGCAACATCGGGGGCAAACTACCTGCCCTCCAGGGCACCTATAGCACCTGATGTAACAGGAAGGCCAAAAAGATTATCAAGGACAACAACTACCTAAGCCATTGTCTGTTCACCCCGCTATCATCCAGAAGGCGAGGTCAGTACAGGTGCATCAAAGCTGGGACCGAGAGACTGAAAAACAGCTTCTATCTCAAGGCCATCAGACTGTTAAATAGCCATCACTAGCACATTAGAGGCTGCTGCCCTATATACATAAGACTTGAAATCACTGGCCACTTTAATATTTGGAACATCAGCCACTTTAATAATGTTTACATATTTTACATTACTCATCTCATATGTATATACTGTATTCTGTCCTATTCTACTGTATCTTAGTCTATGCCGCTCTGACATTGCTCGTCCAAATATTTACATATTCTTAATTCCATTCCTTTACTTTAGATTGTGTATATTGTTGCACTGTTGGACCTAGAAACACAAGCATTTCGCTACACCCGCAATGACATCTGCTAAACATGTATACAGTATGACAAATAACATTTGATTTGCTTGGTAAGTAATCTAATTATGCCACGATCAATTGATTGCTCTATTCACATTCTGTACAATATAACATGTTTAAACCCAGGCAACATTTAGGGACACATTTGTGACCTTATTTTGTAGGGTTAAGCCACGAAAGAAGAGTAGCCAGCAGTTAAAGTTGAAATTTTTGTCGGTAGGCCTACTCTGTCTGGGGTGGAAAGTATCATGCTCAGAATTGTTTGTTGCAAACAAGACACACTTATTTGACATAGGCCTATTTTGCTGAAGGTAAGGACATCCATTTTAATTTAAGAGTGGGGGGCGATTTTCTCCATGTAACCCTAATTATAAATAACGTTCACTCCCTTAGTGGTGTTTGAGTAGCCTGGTCCCAGATCTGTTTGCGCTGTATATGACAAATGGCACGACAATGGCCATAGGAGTTGGCAAGACAGCACAGACATAACTGGGCCGTTAATAAGGGGGGAGTTGAGCAAGAATAGCACGAGCACTATGCAGTAGCTTAATGCAGCATCCGTCCTGACTGACCTTTATTCACACAGCCTCCGTCATATCTTATCCAAAAATGATATTCATCCGAATGTATACGTCAATTTACAATTGTGAAGCACATTTTAGGTGACTATGTTCTCATGTTAAAGCGTTTATCTTATCTAGTTTTGATCTTGAATGTTTAATGTTTATATTAGGCCTATATCATAGCGATTGCAATGCATTTGAAACATATGGAGTAACTTGATAATATGTTAGCTAGGCCCAATATGATCGGCTTTGAAGTTGAAGTTGGTTTGAGTCAAATTAAATGTCATTGACCATGTGACTCCATGGAATTTTTTTTTGTTAAATTCAAATCAACAATATTATGTATACAATTATATTACCTACAGTACAACTACAAATCAAGCTAGTATTATAAACGACTACAGAGTTAAATATGATTACAGAAAACACACAGTCTTGAGTCAGCGTTCAACACTATAGTACCCCCAAAGCTCATCACTAAGCTAAGGATCCTGAAACTAAACACCTCCCTCTGCAACTGGATCCTGGACTTCCTGACGGGCCGCCCCCAGGTGGTGAGGGTAGGTAGCAACACATCTGCCACACTGATCCTCAACACTGGAGTTCCCCAGGGGTGCGTGCTCAGTCCCCTCCTGTACTCTCTGTTCACCCACGACTGCATGGCCAGGCACGACTCCAACACCATCATTAAGTTTGCTGACGACACAACAGTGATCACCGACAACAATGAGACAGCCTATAGGGAGGAGGTCAGAGACCTGGCCAGGTGTTGCCAGAATAACAACCTATCCCTCAACGTAACCAAGACTAAGGAGATTATTGTGGACTACAGGAAAAGGAGGACCGAGCACGCCCCCATTCTCATTGATGGGGCTGTAGTGGAGCAGGTTGAGAGCTTAAAGTTCCTTGGTGTCCACATCAACAACAAACTAGAATGGTCCAAACACACCAAGACAGTTGTGAAGAGGGCACGACAGAGCATATTCCCCCTCAGGAAACTACAAAGATTTGGCATGGGTCCTGAGATCCTCAAATGGTTCTACAGCTGCAACATTGAGAGCATCCTGACCGGTTGCATCACTGCCTGGTATGGCAATTGCTCGGCCTCTGACCACAAGGCACTACAGAGGGTAGTTCGTACGGCCCAGTACATCACTGGGGCTAAGCTGCCTGCTATCCAGGACCTCTACACCAGGCGGTGTCAGAGGAAGGCCCTAAAAATTGTCAAAGACCCTAGCTGTCCAGGCATAGACTGTTCTTTCTACTACCGCATGGCCAGCGGTACCGGAGTGCCAAGTCTAGGACAAAAAGGCTTCTCAACAGTTTTTACCGCCAAGCCATAAGACTCCTGAACAGGTAATCAAATGGTTACCCGGACTATTTGCATTGTGTGCCCCCCCAATCCCTCTTTTTACATTGCTGATACTCTCTGTTCATCATATATGCAAAGTCACTTTAACCATATCTACATGTACATACTACCTCAATCAGCCTGACTAACTGGTGTCTGTATGTAGCCTCGCTACTTTTATAGCCTCGCTACTGTATATAGCCTGTTTTTTTTACTGTTGTTTTATTTCTTTACCTACCTATTGTTCACCTAATACCTTTTTTGCACTATTGGTTAGAGCCTGTAAGTAAGCATTCAGCGCACATGACAAATAAACTTTGATTTGATTTGGATGATCACATTGAGTCAATAAGATAAAGTGATGATTAGGAAACTGCTTTGTCCCTTGTCATATGTATGAAGCGTCCATTTTAATACTACAAGATCATTTGATGTACAATGTGTTAGAAGATTTCAGTGAGTACACTAACAGTTTTCCCTCCCTCAAGGAAATGTCAGATGAGGGCAAACAGTTCAATACAGGTAGGTGGCATTATTCACAATATTCGTCAGTATTAGTTCATTATGACATCAAAACTACATACCGTGTGAGCCCATAGAAGTAGAATGTTCTAATTCTGTGTGAGCTAAGCCATGATGTCACAACTAATGAATACATTCCAAACAAACATTCTGGAGACTGACTACTGAACATAGAACACCAGTATCAAGACGACAATCTGGCAGATTCCTTCTGATATACACTGAGAGCACAAAACATGACACCTTCAATGACACAGACTGACCAGGTAAATCCAGGTGAAAGCTTGTTAAATCTACTTTAATCAGTGTAGATGAAGGGGAGGAGACAGGTTAAAGAAGGATTTTTAAGCCTTGAGATAATTGAGACATGGATTGTGTATGTGTGCCATTCAGAGGGAGAATGGTCAAGACAAAAATGTAAGTGACATTGACGGGGTATGGTAGTAGCTGCCAGGTGCACCGGTTTGAGTCAAGAACTGCAACGCTGCTTGGTTTTTCATGCTCAAAAGTTTCCTGCGTGCATCAAGAATGGTCCACCAGCCAAAGGACATCCAGCCAACTTGACACAACTGTGGGAAGCATTGCAGTCAACATCCGCCAGGATCCCTGAAGAACGCTTTCGAAACCTTGCAGAGTCCATGCCCTGATGAATTGAGACTGCTGTTCTGAGGGCAAAAGGGAGTGCAACTCAATACTAGGAAGGTGTTCCTAATGTTTTGTACACTCTGTGTATTCTAGTAGATCACCATAAAATATAAATAGTGCTACAAGACGATAACTTGAGGTTGCAGCACGAGGTGCGAATGATACCGCTCTCAATCTTCTTGATGTTGAGGAGATTATTGTAGCTGCTACAGGAAGATAATCCTTCAATAGCAAACCTTGGTGTTGCTCCCTTAAGTCTGCCCCACCATCTCATCACAGGGCCACCGAGATACTTCCTGAGCTCAAGCAGAAGGTTCTTCACACATCCTTCCTCCAGAATCCCAGTACAGGATTTGACTGAAGAAAGAGCGAATGCTCTGAAAAGATTTGTTAGTTTGAAGGCTGTGGAAAAGATTGAGACTGAGGAAAAGAAGCCACATCTTCCCTCCAGAATTCCACTGCTGCAGATGTGGAGTGCCTTCTGTAAGGAGAAGAGTCAAGGACTGCATGCAGCTCCAACATCTCAGCAGAGAGGGAAGGTTACTGTTCCTCCCATTTGGAAGCCACTGGGACCCATCCACAGCAAGAGGGATCAAACTTGCGTGCTGAAAGACATATATACAGTTGAAGTCGGAAGTTACATACACTTAGGTTGGAGTCATTAAAACTAGTTTTTCAACCGCTACACAAATTTCTCACGAACATCTACTTTGTGCATGAAACAAGTCATTTTTCCAACAATTGTTTACAGACAGATGATTTCACTTATAATTCACTGTATCACAATTCCAGTGGGTCAGAGGTTTACATACACTAAGTGCCTTTAAACAACTTGGAAAATTCCAGAAAATTATGTCATGGCTTTAGAAGCTTCTGATAGGCTAATTGACATCACTTGAGTCAATTGAAGGTGTAGATGTGGATGTATTTCAAGGCCTACCTTCAAACTCAATAAATCAACCAAGACCTCAGAAAAAAAATTGTAGACCTCTCCACGCCTGGTTCATCCTTGGGAGCAATTTCCAAACACCTGAAGGTACCACGTTCATCTGTAAAAACAATAGTACGCAAGTATAAACACCATGGGACCATGCAGCCATCATACCGCTCAGGAAGGAGACGCGTTCTGTCTCCGAAAGATTAACATACTTTGTTGTGAAAAGTGCAAATCAATCCCAGAACAACAGCAAAGGACCCTGTGAAGATGCTGGAGGAAACAGGTACAAAAGTATCTATATCCACAGTAGAACGAGTCCTATATTGACATAACCTGAAAGGCCGCTCAGCAAGGAAGAAGTCACTGCTCCAAAAAGCCACTTCACAAAATAGATGGCATCATGAGGAAAGAAAATTATGTGGATATATTGAAGCAACATCTCAAGACATCAGTCAGGAAGTTAAAGCTTGGTCGCAAATGGGTCTTCCATATTATTCTGACATTTCACATTCTTAAAATAAAGTGGTGAGCCTAACTGATCTAAGACAGGGAATTTTTACTCTGATTAAATGTCAGGAATTGTGAAAAACTGAGTTCAAAATGTATTTGGCTAAGGTGTATGTAAACTTTCCAACTTCATCTGTACCTCCATAGCACCAAGCTGTTGAAGGCAGTCAATGCAGCCAAAATCACCAACAAGACACCACCATTAGAGCCAGAGTCACTGTACCTAACAATGGTGACATGAAGGCGCTATTCCGGAGGAAAGAGGCAATGAAAAACAAATGAGAAGATGCAAGCCAAAGCAGACAGCAGCCGCGAGATACGTGAGCAAGGAGAGGGTCCAAGTCAAGAATAGTGTGAAGGAGGAAGATGAGAAAAGGAGGACGGAAAATGAGTCTATTGCTGATCTAGTTCAGTGTTGTGATCATATGTTGGCCTATTTCTATTACATACTGTATACGGCAGGGGTGGTTATTCAATCTGGCCCGTGGGAGGTTTGAGAAAAAAATATATATAAAGAAAATGTTGTGGAGGAAATTATTATTTGGGGTAAAAAAAAAACTCTAAAGTGCCTTTAACAGAACCAAGTCTTGCCTGAGATGTGCATTAGTTTGCCCGTCTGATGAGGACCACAATGGAAATTATTCTTTTGACTTTTTTTATCCTTGAAATTATCCTTGAAATTTTCCAAATAAATAAACGAATTAGGCCAATTCCTTAATTCACGTGGAGACGACACTTCGTTCCGGGATAAAGAAGGGTTTCCACCACTTCCGAATTCGCCAGACGAAGTGCCGCCCCCATTCAATTTCAACAGGAGCACAGAGCAATACGCAGGGGATTGTGGGAAGGTGAGCGGTTCAAACCCTGCTAGTGGAGCGATAGAAAAAGTTCAGCTCTGCTCTACTTTATGCAAATTGCACGCAGCCACCACTGCCACTAACCAATCAGGTGAAGAGCAGATGTTTGCTTGAAAACCAAAAGAGATGGAGGAAAGCCAATTCTATATGATTTAGCTTTGCTAGAATACAGAGACAAAATCATAAGGTCAATGGCATGGAGGAGGATTACAGAGATTGTTGGTGTTGATGTTGGGTGAAGAGAGATTTGCACGTTTGCTTGTGCTGCTAGCCAGCAATCAACATCAAGCAACCTAAAAGTCAAAACTGTGATTAAAGCCACCATTTGTTAATGTGTTGAGTAAATTAAATTGTGAAATGTACACACCAAAGGATAGAAATCACCAGTAACACACATTGTAACATTGTAAATGATACACTAAGCATTCATTTTCCATGTAATATGCTACCAATTGGATTATGGTATCTTAACACTATGATTTTCATATATTAAATCGAATGGCTTTTTCATTATACTTGTGTCACAACGCTCCCCACGTCACATTATTTTCCTTTTTGACATTTTTAATTAGCCTACAAATGGCCAGCTCCGTATTTTTGTGTACAGTACCGTACCTAGAATACAAGGCTTGCATTTGCACTAAACAATTTCATGTCAGAAAAATGTTGAAAATCTGACTTATGGTTAGCCTCATATACATTATCTATTGGTATCATTTTAAATGGAGAACATACAGTACGGCTAACTCATCAATATGCAAATTAAGTGTGAGTTTAGCTATTCTCTGCTTCAGATGTACAAGGGGCAAATTGATTGCACAGGCTAATTAGGCCAGTTAAGCAATCATACTGTAGGCATATTTATTTTTTATGTATTTATTTAACTAGGTAAGTCAGTTAATAACAAATTCTTATTTACAACGGCGGCCTACCAAAAGGCAAAATGCCTCCTGGGGGACGGGGGCTGGGATTAAAAATAAAATTAAAAATAAAATGTAAATATAGGACAAAACACACATCACGACAAGAGACAACAAAACACTACATAACGAGAGACCTAAGACAACAACATAGCAAGGCAGCAACACATGACAACACAGCATGGTAGCATCACATGGTAACAGTACAAAACATGGTACACACAACATTGTAGAGCATTTAACACAAAATCCGGGGAGGGGCCAGCTGAGTATAAGACTGTCATCTGCATATACATGGATGAGAGAGCTTCCTACTGCCTGAGCTATGTTGTTGATGTAAATTGAGCGTGGGGCCTAGGATCGAGCCTTGGCGTACTCCCTTGGTGACCGGCAGTTGCTGAGACAGCCGATTTTCTAACTTTATACACTGCACTCTTTGAGAGAGGTAGTTAGCAGACCATGCCAGAGACCCCTCAGAGACACCAATACTCCTTAGCCGGCCCACAAGAATGGAATGGTCTATCGTATCAAAAGATTTGGCCAAGTCATTAAAACATTGCTTAGAATCCTTGGTGATGCATGCCATTATGATAAGCTGCAAAGTGGTTCACATGGCTGATATCCTGAGACAGAATGACAATAAAATAAAACCAGTTGGAGAGCTCACAACTGGACAAAAATAAAATGTCATTCGAGAAAGCAACAAAGAAACAGACCAATTAGAGACAGATCCCCTTCAGACCTTTTTATTGCAGAATTGTGATCTGTGAAAACATTATTCAAGATCAACTACTGTCAATGTTTATTTAAGTTAACAATTAAAACAAGTTTAAACACTTCACTTCAAAGAATCACTCAAATAATCACTTGAATGACTCAAAATTTACAAATAATCTAACTTGTTTGTAAATGTTAGACATCTTAGTAAGCATAACTTCAGGTGAACAAAAAAAGTCTATACCAGAGGTGGCCAACCTTGCTCAACTCCCTGATCTACTGGGTGAGCAGTAGATATATTCCAGCCCAGCAATAATACACATTATCATCAACTCATTAGGTTTGATAAGTTGAATCAGGTGTGTTAGTGCTGGGCTGGAATAGAATCCTGCACACTCAGCATATACATCCAGGAGAAGGATTTGCCTGCTACAGTTGTAATACATTTGTAGCCTACATTGTGTGTGACTTTAAAGCTGTATTGTTGTACAAAACATTTGCTAACATAATTACACATACTGTACAACCCATGGCATACAAGCATGTTCCAGCAGTCTCTTGGGACATTCCCTGGGACCTCATCTGCAGACAGGCTTTCACAGCTCTCCATAGCTGAGGACAGACATCAAAGAAACAGGCTTAATTGTATTACAATTAGTCAGCCCTGACTATTATCTCTCTGTCATAGTTTTCCTCTTTAGGGACTAAAACTGGAGAATATTTAAAAAATGTCATCCCACAACCTGCCCTATATTAACCAGGACACCTACTCACTTTTTTGACAGCAGGAAATCCTTTCACCCTCCTCCATTGCTGTTATCAACAAATGCATTTGGAGCATCAGTTTTTAATTTACAATGATAAATAGGCCTATATCATAAAAAGGCCTATATCAAGATAACAAGCTAACATGAAGTTAGCTAAGTGAAATATCATCAGCTAGTTATAGTATGTAGCTAACAAGCAGCTTATTAGCCTACACACAGTAGTAGTCTGCTGTAGTTAGCCAATAATACAGTTTTTTTTTTATGTGAACATGTATTTACTTACTTAAATAGGTTCACGCCTCTATGCCCATGAAGCAGCCAATCTTTTGGAGAGGTGGCACAGCTTCTGGTTGAAACGTATGGTAAAAGTGCTGCCAACTCCAAGCTGAAGCCATGTAAGCACTGCTTTGATCCCAGCCGCCTGGAGAAACACAGCGAGATCAGGGCCCGTATCCACAAAGCATCTATGACACCACCAAGCTCCGGCTCAAGGGCACCGACCTGGTCGGCTACGCCAAGCGATCCGTGGTGTGATGCACCAAGGGACCTGGCCTGGGTCTGTCTGAAAATTACCACTCTTGTAATTTTGATTGAATAGACTGACAGACAGACAAGTGGAATTAGACGGGACAGAGGAAGACCAGTGGGATTCGAGAACATGCAAAACAAAGACGTGCATTACACATGTATTACACAAGATGTGTAATGTTGTACCTCTTATTCACGAAATTCATGCTAATGATGGGTTTTTCAGCTAGCGCCAAATTGTCTCCAATTCACTCTTTGAAGAAAAGTTTGCCTTGTCACAGAATTGCGCAGAATGCAATGTGCGGCACATTGACGACACATGGCAACGTACATAATGTACACAATGGGCGTTAATACGATTCCAATGGAGTTTACCATCTCCTCAAAATAATCTCTGGAACTACTAGGAGGCAGTAGTATTGTACCTAGAACCATCCAAATTGACTGTGTTCAGAAGTTCCTCAAATCCACAGAAACACCTGTAGTTCTTTAATAAAATAATAAATCAAAATAACTCAAAGTTTTCAGTCAGATTTTTGATAGTGACAACTAGAGGAAATTCAATTATAAGGGAATGTATTTGTCAAATTTGAATATAAAGGCATTGTGTTTTCATAGGTTATGTAAAAGTTAACAACAAAAAATTAATTGGAAAAAAATAAAAAATATTAATAAAAGAGTATAAACTAACAAAATCTATTAAAGTTCATGGTCCATAGTCTCACACTAAGTACTAGCGATCCTTCTGTATATGTTTTTTTTTTATTTAAATTTACCTTTATTTAACTTGGCAAGTTTGTTAAGAACACATTCTTATTTACAATGATGGCCTAGGAAAAGTGGGTTAATTGCCTTGTTCAGCGGCAGAACAACAGATTCATAACTTCATAAGAATTAAATTTCTTCCCACGGCATATCCCTAATGAAAAAGTCATAGAACTGCTTAGTTCATAGAACTGCAGTTAACAGAGTAAACTTACATATTTGCTAGCGGTTGGGACAAACAGAGCAGTTTCTATTTTCCTCCTACGAATGTGGCTCTAGCTTTTGAACGGTTGGAGAAAACACCCAGAAAAGTGCTTTGAATAAATAATAAAGCGATTGCCTAGCTAGCCGGTCCCTGGCACAAAAAAAGTTTGATAAACGCTGTTATAGAGGACATCTCCAGTTCAAGAAGACTGTTGCAATATGTTTTGAATAATGTATCATTTAAAATAGTGGCCCTCTATAACAGAGTTGGTGTTACCAACTCCTCAGTAAGGAAAGTAGCTACTGGCTATCCTAAAAGTCGTTAAATGACGTCATCGCCTAATTTGCATAATTGGCCATGTAATTGTGATGGACGCTGTAGGGGAGAGGAATAACGTTGTGGGAGAGAAAAAAAGTGAGTAAAAAACACCCTAAATATGTTTATAACTACAAATGAGCAAGTTGCAGAGAGAGTGGCACACACAGCGAATAAGAACCAGATATTTGAGGCCATACTCCTCCTTCAACACTTTGTGGACCCCATTGTTAATCCCCGTCATAACAGAGGCATTGTCAGTCCCTATCCCCAGGAGTTTATCTTCTTTAAGACAACACTTCTCGAGGAAAGCTACGACAGCACGGGCTATAGATTTGGCATTTCCTCCCTCCAACTCAACAAGCCCCAGAAATGTTGATACAATTGTCTGCTTAGTGTCACTAAAGTACCTTATCACAACCCCCCAGGTACTTATAAACACTTACATCCGTAGACTCATCGAGGAGGAGGCTGAGCTGCTGGTCACCCACATCTGCGACCAACCATCTGCGACCATCTGCTAGAACACCATTAATCATTTCTGTGTACTTTGTCCTGTGCATTTTGAAATGGGTAGCAGCAGTAGTCTGAGAAAGCAGCTCTACATGCTTCTCCAATGTGATCACATGCCAGCATGGAACAGTGTTCAGCGATAGCTAATGCCATGGTGTCCTCAGCGTTTTTTGCAGGGTCTATTTTTTAAACCATAAATGGCAGCTTGTTTTGGGTGGAACTGTTATAAGGCTTTGTCTTTTGAGTATGTTTTGAGTTGTCACGTGTTTTTTTACATCACTAAGTTTGGCGTAGATATCAGCCTTACAATACAGGCAGTATGCCCGTGTATCATCTCCAATAAACGGCTTCAACCAGCCTTTGAATTCAGGGTTTGATTCCCACTCCTTTCTGTATTTTTGAGTGTACAGTTTAGACTGATGAGCTAGCCAGCTAGATGTTTAACTTATGTCACAGAGGGGCACACACACAGTGGACAAGGTCAGTAAGTGACTGAGACTGTGTGAGTCAAATGCAGTGATTTATTTTAGAAAAATAACATTTTACGTTTACATTCCGCCCTGAATGTAAAGCCAGGGCGGGATCAGCCAGCGGCGGCTTCCCGCATGCGCGATTCATTTACAGTCTGGACAAGGAGGGGTGAACATCTCCTGCTCTGACTGCAGCTGGGAGGGATTGCTGCGTGAGGACTGGGCCGCCTGTGAGTGCTTTGGGACGGGACCCACGGCAGCACCCGCTGCTCGTTGAGAAGAGTAAATACAATACGAGCTTTCACGTCAGTCTCCAAAAACACCGGAAAAAGTCGCTAGATTTGTCACGAGTCAATATCTTGAAAATGTGTCGCTAGAGGGGTCTGAATACTCGCTAAATATAGCGACAAAGTCACTAAGTTGGCAACACTGCCTCACATAGTATATGCACATGTGCATGGGTTTGCTTCACGTGGTTCAGAGCATGGTTGCAAGGCCATCAAAACAGCGGAGAAGTTGAGCCTTGCGCTTCAACGCTCTTAGTTGTTGTGGAAATTGACCCACTATGCTGTTTACTTTTTACATCTACGTCATATCGAGTCTACCTGTTAGTCCTTTTTTCACAATTACTTGCGATTGAAAAATGTATGCATTTAATATTTTTGGCCTCCCATCCTATTCTAACCACCTCTCGTGGCTTTGTAGTCATGTTACCTGATGAAATTGCTGTACAATATGATCTTGTTGCCATCTGATGCGCATTCAGATGTCATAAATCAGCACTGCTGTGCATTGTATTACTGTTGATGAAATCTGAAAATGTGCATGTACATGCTGGCCCATCTACAGTTGCTAGACCCAATTCTGATTTGAGCTCTGATATTTGCTTTACTGATTTCTGCTCTCGTAAAAGCCTGGGTTTTCTGCACGTTAACACAAGAAGCTTATTACCTAAACTGGATCAATCGAAAGTGTGGGTTCACAGCTCCAATCCAGATGTGTTGGTCAATTTGATTTGCTGGTTTTAAGCATGAAACTTTCAAATAGCTCTTTGTTGACTGTTGCTTGGTGCTATCGTCCTCCATCAGCACCAGCATGTACCCTACCTGCCCTAAGCTCTCTCCTGGCCCCTTACACTAAGTCTGAATTTGTCCTGCTAGGTGACCTTTAAACTGGGACATGCTTAAACCACCTAATTTAAGTCCTAAAGCAATGGGACTCCCTAAATCTTTCACGGATTATTACCAATCCCACAAGGTATGACTCCAAACACCTAGAAAAGGCTACTTACTCTCCTAATGTTATCCTCACAAACAATCCTGATAGGTATCAGTCTGGTGTTTTCTGTAATGACCTTAGTGATCACTGTTTTACAGCCTGTGTTCATAATGGCTGCTCAGTGAAACTACCTGTCCTGATTTGTCATAGATGCTTGCTAAAAAACTTTAATGAGCATGAACTGGCCTCTGATGCTTGGACCTTCTTTTTAAAATTTGAAGTGGTATTGTTAACAAACACACCCAGATAAAGAAAATTAGAATTAAAAACAGGTTCAGCCCCTGGTTCGACCGTGATCTTGCAGTTACTCTACCTCAAAAATTGCATTTGGCGAAAGGTTCGGCACACGTATACTCAGGCTGACTGGCTCTTGTTAAGGAAAATGAGAAGTAAGTGCACTCAGGCTATCTGGAAGGCCAAAGTTAGTTACTTTAGGGAATGGCAGGTAGCCTAGTGGTTAGATAGAGTGTTGGGTCAGAAACGGAAAGGTTGCTAGATCAAATCCCCGAGCTGACAAGGTAAAAATACGTTGTTCTGCCCCTGAACAAACCCACTGTTCCTAGGCTGTCATTGTAAATAAGAATGTGTTCTTAACCAATTTACCTAATTAAAGAAAAAAGGAACAGTTTTCTCTCTGTGGGTCGAACACCAAGAAGTCCTGGAAAATGATCTGGAGAACAAACCCTCCTCCTCACAGCTGCCCATGTATTTTAATGTTGATGATCTGGTTGTTACTGACAAGAAGCACATTGCTGAGATCTTTAAGTAAGGATTCCTATTTGACGCCTCCATGCCCATCCAACATTTCCTCATCTCCCACCTCTTCTAATACGACTATCCCGATGCTCCTCCCTCTTTCTCCCCTGCCCCTCTACAAAGCGACTATCCCCGATGATCCTCCCTTTCTCCCCTGCCCCGCTACAAAGTTTTGCCCTGCAGGCATTCACACAGTCCGAGGTGCTAAAGAAGTTGCTGAAACTTGACCCCCAAAAAAACATCTGGGTCAGATGGTTTAGGTCCTTTCTTCTTTAAGGTTGCTGTCCCTATCATCGCCAAGCCTGTCTCTCCTTTCTGGGGAGGTTCCCATTGCTTGGAAGGCAGCCACGGTTCACCCTTTATTTAAAGGGGGAGATCAAGCTGATCCTAACTGTTTTAGGGCTATTTCTATTTTGCCCTGTTTATCAAAAGTGTTGGAGAACATTGTCAATAATCAACTGACTGGCTTTCTTTCTCTCTGATATGCAATCTGGTTTCAGCTCAGGTTATGGACGTGCCACTGCAACCTTAAAAGGTCCTCAATGATGTCACCATTGCCCTTGATTCTATGCAATGCTGTGCTATTTTTATTGACTTGGCAAATGCTTTTGATACAGTAGACCATTCCATTCTTGTGGGCCCGGCTAAGGAGTATTGGTGTCTCTGAGGGGTCTTTGGCCTGGTAAGTGACCCCAAACCTTTGAACGGTAGTGTATATATTTTTTTATCCCCCGTCCCCGCAGGAGGCCTTTTGGTAGGCCGTCATTGTAAATAAGAAGTTGTTCTTAACTGACTTACCTAGTTAAATAAAAGGTTAAATAAAATACTAATTAAAAAAATCCAGTGACATGAAGGCTGTAATAATGTGGTATGACAGCTCCAATTTAATGCTGCCGAGTCTGACTTATCAATAAAATATTTAAAAGTTTAGTTTCAAAATAAGTCCCTATTGAGTAGGAACATCTAAGACAGAAAAAAAGACGACAGAGACAAACACGTACCGCATCAAAATTGTGTTTTAATTAAAAACGGATAACAATTCAATCCAAGCAGTACTCCCCCCCCACCCCCTTTTCTCCAATGTGCCACTCATACAAAACCAAAAGAATCAAATTGTCTCGTCTTTAGAGAACAATAGAATATATTATAATTCTTCTTTGTATGGGGGTTGATATGAAATACTTTCCTCTTTTTCCCCTGCATTATTATTACTATGTGCAATTAACAATATTCACAACTATGTACATTCAAACCTAAGTCAGTTTCAAATAAACTTCAACAAAAAAACAAAAACCTTTAAAAGTAAAAAGATAGAAAAAAGCTCAAATTAAACAATATATTTATCTTTAAAAATATAATTGAAGACATTTACAATAATATGAGAGTTCAATTATGATTTCTTCATTTTTTATTTTACTGTAGGCACATTGTAGATACACCCCCCTACATATTTGGACATTGAAGCTAAAAACGTTTAATTTGGCTCTATACTCCAGCATTTTGGATTTGAGATTAAATGCTAAACAAGGCCACGTCACCTTTTTGAGAGGATTATCCTACATATCTGTTTTACAGTTCATAAATGAAAGCACTTTATGTATCCAGTGCCCCCATTTGAAGGTGACATAAGTATTTGGACAAAATCACTTACAGTGTACTCTTTAGCTTTGCACTGTTGTACTATGGCTGTATTCATCAATCTAGCAAGACGACCCAGAAAGCGTTGGCCTTTGGCTTTTTTAAATTATTTTTTTTACTTTTCAATCCATATGATCTAGTAATACATAAAAGTACAATAAGCCATATACAAATATGATGACATCACAGTAAATTCATGACACGTCAATAAACAATAATTGTCATACTTTATAATCCATCTATACATACTTAATCAGTTTTAGGAACATCTACCCAAAATATTTCACCTTTATTACTTTACCCAAAATATTGTGACATTAGTGATGTCTTACCAACATTTTGGCCATTTAATCAGCATGCGTCCTCCGTATCAACAGGGGGAGATGCTCTGCAAAAATGCATTTTTATTTGTTCTATGTGCTTTGTGTCGGTTTTCGACATAAAAAAACTGTTTAACTCATTTTAGGTTTAAGGAAGTGTGTAGGTCGCATTCTTTATCGTACAGCTATGTATGACTAATTTCAGGAAACTAGGCATATGTCACGCATCACTACTTAACCGGAGAGTCATTTCAACGTAATAAAAATATTATTTACAACCATCTGCTCGATAGGAATACAGCGTCGTCTGTGTCATGTCTGTGTCGTGAGCAAGTGAGGTCAGGCACTGATGTTGAGCGATTAGGCCTGGGTCACAGTCGGCGTTCCAATTCATCCCAAAGGTGTTCGATGGGGTTGAGGTCAGGGCTTTGTGCAGCCCAGTCAAGTTCTTCCACACCGATCTCGACCAACCATTTCTGTATGGACCTCGCTTTGTGCACGAGGGCATTGTCATGCTGAAACAGGAAAGGGCCTTCCCTACAAAGTTGCAAGCACATAATTGTCTACAATGTCATTGTACACTGAAGCATTAAGATTTCCCTTCAGTGGAACTACGGGGCCTAGCCTGAACCATGAAAAACAGCCCCAGGCCATTATTCCTCCTCCACCAAACTTTACAGTTGGCACTGCATTCGGGCAGGTAGCGTTCTCTACCAGATGGTAAAGTGTGATTCATCACTCCAGAGAACGCGTTTCCACTGCTCCAGAGTCCAATGGCGGCAAGCTTTACACCACTCCAGCTGACGCTTGGCATTGCGCATGGTGATCTTAGGCTTGTGTGTGGCTGCTCAGCCATGGAAACCCATTTCATGAAGCTCGAGACGACCAGTACTTGTGCTGACGTTGATTCCAGAGGAAGTTTGGAACTCGGTAGTGAGTGTTAAAACCGAGGACAGATGATCTTTACGCGCTTTGCCCTTCAGCACTCAGCGGTCCCGTTCTGTGAGTTTGTGTGGCCTAACACGTCGCAGATGAGCCATTGTTGTTCCTAGATGTTTTCACTTCACAATAACAGCACTTACAGTTGACCGGGACAGCTCTAGCAGGGCAGAAATTTGACGAACTGAGTTGTTGGAAAGGTGGCATCTTATGACGGTGCCACGTTGAATGTCACGGAGCTATTCAGTAAGGCCATTCTACTGCCAATGTTTGTCTATGGAGATTCCATGGATGTGTGCTAAATTTTATACACCTGTCAGCAACGGGTGTGGCTGAAATAGCCGAATCCACACATTTTAAGGGGTGTCCACATACTTTTGTATTTATACTGTATAAAACAATGGGAAATTTATCAAATAAGTAATGTTAAAGTATTATCAGTAATTTCCTGTCTTAGTATTTGGTCCCATATTACTAGCATGCAATGACTACATCAAGCTAGTGACTACAAACTTCTTGGATGCATTTGCAGTTGGTTTTGGTTGTGGCCAAGAGAAATTAATGTAAATAATGTAATCTGTGATTTTGGAATCACTTTTATTGTAAATAAGAATATAAATGTTTCTGAACACCTCTACATTAATGTGAATGTGACCATGATTACGGATAATCATAAATGAATCGTTAATAATGATGAGCGACAAAGTTACAGAGGAACAAAGATCATACCACCAAAACATGCTAACCTCTCACCATTAACAATAAAAGGGGAGTTAGTCTTTTTTGGGGCATATAATATTGATGCCTCTAATTTCTCGCTCATCATTATTCATGATTCATTCATGATTATCCGTAATTATGGTAGCATCCACCTAAGTGTGTTCAGAAACCTACTCTATTCTTATTTACAATTAAAGTGGATTCATTACTCATATAATAATTCATTATTTACCATTCATTTCTATTGGACACAACAGAAACAACCCAAAACAAATAGTAAACACATCCAACACGTTTGCAGAGTCACAAGCTTGATGTAGTCATTGAGTGCTAGGAATATGGGACCAAAGTACTAAACTTCTGACTACTTTAATACACCAAGTGAATTTGGCCAAATTCGTATGGTACCTTCAAATGGGGAGGGGGGGGGGACTGAGATACATTAAGTGCTTTCCTTTCTAAACAATGAAACAGATATGTATGAAAATAATCTCAAACAGAAGGGGGGGGATATTCTGTACTGTCGCCTCATAAAATATTTGATCTCAAATCCAAAATTCGTAAATATAGAGACAAATTTAACTTTTAGCTTCCCTGTCCAAATAAAGATGTAGGGGGGTATACGTGAGGCGCTGTTGAACTGGATTCTCTGGGAGGGAAGAGAAGCCCGTGTTGGGGGTCATCTTGGTGGCCATGTGACGGCCGTTTTTAGATGCTCAACACTGGCTGACGCTCATGTAAACAAAAACACTGGAGACCCAACAGCCTGTGTCATCGTCAGCTAGCACCCAGCTAACCCTCTCTAGCCTGTTCTCAATAACAGTACAGGACCTCCAAAATAAAAAGAACACATCTCTTATAGTTTTCCTTCCTTTCCCCTATTTCCACACAATACAGAGCTGTTATGTTAACACATCCATAAAGTGCTCTGGTTGGAAGAGATATCATATCAGACACATTTAATGATTTGACAAAAAGGGTATTCTTTGGCATCCGTCGTCTTCCCTATTAAATTATGCCACACACATAAAACTTAAACAAAAATAGAACTCAGAATATTGCAATGAATTTCCATCACCGTACTAAATAACACTGCAATAGAATCGTCAATCCAATTCACCCCAAGAAAGCTGTTTTAAAATAAAGGGCATTCGTCTTTTAATCTATTTGATCAGGAGAATTTATCAAAAGGGGAAAAAAAAGGAATAAAAATAAAAACAAACGATCTAAAGAACTAAAACAAAAACAATTTAATTCTAAATGTGATCATGAAACATAAGAAGTTCGTATGTTTCTGATGAGAACCAATCACACTCCAGAAAGCTCACACACCTATCTGACCACAACCAATCACATGCCCGCATCAATATCTCAATCTGGCATGTCATTCAGGTCAAATATCCATAGTTCTGATATGTGGAGGTAATACTCACTATTTAATAGAGAGGTCCACATACTGTATGTGTTATAGCCAATTCTCAAGTAGTTTTAGCATGACAATGAAGGAACACAAGCTAGAGGTTGGTTATGGCACATTAAGCATGGACCGCCAGGCTACTATAATAAACTAGCCACATTATACGGTGTGTGTGTGTGTGTTTGCTGTACAATGGGCTTCATATCACACAGCTGACTAACCCTGTTCTCCCTTAGCTTTGAACAGAAATGGCAGGAACACACTTTTCCCTCATGTGTGTCCTTTGAAGCTACAGTACAGTATACAGCCAGAGTGTGAATATATAATATAACCCCCATCAATAGATGACCACTGTCATGCAGACAACTCTACAGTGGTGCGTGGTGGTCGAGCATTTCACTCGTGTCATAATTAGCCAACACAAGTGACTGTCGACAAAAGTGAGTTCTCCTGTTGACCACATTGGTGCCATGTCCATGCACTGTGTCATTTTACCATGTCAACAGGTGCATATACCTATAGTCTGTGTGAATATACTGAAATCCAATATACCTTGGGAATATACTGAAATCCAATATATAGAGGAACCTAGATGACAATTTCTCCCATTATGTCGCTGCGTGAAAATACTGAAATTCAATATACTGTGTGAATATACTGAAATCCAATATATAGAGGAACCTAGATTGGAAAATCTCCCATTCTGTTTCCCAAATGAATGAGACTAGAAAGTATGACAACATGAGACTATTTCCAGAGTAACCCCGTATGACCCTCTAAATGAAGTACTGTGATATAGACAGATGACACTGGGGCCAAAAACAGTTGTCCTCTATGTTCACAAAAAGGAGGAAGCTGTGGAGAAAACACAGTGGAGATGTTAGGTCGGAGCTCAGTTCTCTCTCCCCATGGTGACAAATCTGAGGCTCAGGAGCCTAAACAGAAATGTTCTCTCCTGTTCTGGGCTGTAGCTGTATTTTTAGTTCTGCTCTACATTGTCCACAGAGAGACAGGGATTCGGGGAGCTAGGCAAGGTGACCCGCTTTCTCCATGAGCGACCGATTTTCTAAAACCAAGGTGGCTTTTGTTTAAAAATAAAAAGAATAAACAGAAAATAAACTTCTATTTCTCCACAGAAAGGTGACAAATTTGGCACACTTAATTTGCTTTAGCAGAGGGGCTTCTGCAGCATCTTAATCTGAAACAAAGAGACACGGCTAGGCTATCTTCTTTCTTTGAAACCCACACGATGCTGATACATTGTATTCACCTAAGGCAAAAGGATTGTGATAGAGTGATGTGTTGTTGTCGAGTTAGCCCCCCTTCTCCCCAGTCAGTAAAAATAGTATAAAGAGATGGAGAGGGAAAACAGGGGGATTGAGAGAGGATAGAAATGGGGATTGAGAGAGAATAGAAGCAGGGGAGGAAGGAGTGAATCCCTTTTACAGTTCTGCTGTTGTAGGAAGACATTCAGAGGATGTTTCTTTCTTTCTCTCTATCCCCTTCATCCCTCTTTCAGAGCTGGCAGAGACAGGATGTGAGGATATCCACCCCTTCAAGTCGCTAGCTTTCTTTTTCTCCTCCTCTCTCTCCACTGTTCCGTCTCTCTCTCTCTCCATTCTCAGGGGGATGTATTGAGCAGCTTGGTGGATTTATTGGGATAATTGATAGCCAGACTGATGGCTGCGATGTTCTTCAGAGCCTGCGAGATAAAAAATAAATAAAAAAAAAGAGAGGAGAGTGAGTGAATGAGCAAGTGAGTGAGAGAGGAGGGGACGTGTGAGAGAGAGAGAGAGAGAGAGAGAGAGAGAGAGAGAGAGAGAGAGAGAGAGAGAGAGAGAGAGAGAGAGAGAGAGAGAGAGAGAGAGAGAGAGAGAGAGAGAGAGAGAGAGAGAGAGAGAGAGAGAGAGAGAGAGAGAGAGAGAAAGAGGGGGAGAGAGAGAGGTGGGGATGATGGAATGTGTGAGAGGGGAGGAGTTGAGCAGGGAGAGAAGAGTTACAGCGCATTCGGAAAGGATTCAGACCCCTTGACTTTTTCCACATTTTTGTGACGTTACAGCCTTATTCTAAAATGTATTAAATTGATTAATCAATTTACACACGTCACCCCATAATGACAAAGTGAAAACAGGTTAAGACATTTTTACAAAAAAAACACACAAAAAAAAACAACTTATTTACATAAGTATTCAGACTCTTTGGTATGAGACTTGAAATTGAGCTCAGGTGCATCCTGTTTCCATTGATAATCCTTGAGATGTTTCTACAACTTGGAGTCCACCTGAGGTAAGTTAAATTGATTGGACATGATTTGGAATGGCACACACTTGTCTATACAAGGTCCCAAAGATGATAGTGCATGTCAGAGCAAAAGCCAAGCCATGAGGTCGAAGAAATTGTCCATAGAGCTCTGTGACAGGATTGTGTCGAGGCACAGATCTGGGGAAGGGTACCAAAATATATCTGCAGCAATGAAGGTCCCCAAGAACACAGTGGCCTCCATCATTCTAAAATTGAGCATTTCCTAGAGCTGGCCGCCCGACCAAACTGAGCAATCGGGGGAGAAAGTCCTTGGTCAGGAAGGTTACCAAGAACCCGATGGTCACTCTGACAGAGCTCCAGAGGTCCCCTGTGGAGATGTGAGAACCTTCCAGAAGGATAACCATCTCTGCAGCACTCCACCAATCAGATCTTTACGATAGAGTGGCAAGACAGAAGCCACTCCTCAGTAAAAGGCACATGACAGCAAGCTTGGAGTTTGCCAAAAGGCACTTAAAGACTCTCAGACCATGAGAAACAAGAATCTCTGGTCTGATGAAACCTGGTCTGATGAACTTTTTGGCCTAAACACCAAGCGTCAGGTATGGTGGTGGCAGTGTCATGCTGTGGGGATGTTTTTCATCGGCAGGGACTGGGAGACTAGTCAGGATCGAGGGAAAGAAGAACAGAGCAAAGTACATAGAGATCCTTGATGAAAACCTGCTCCAGAGCGCTCAGGACCTCAGACTGGGTCAAAGGTTCATCTTCCAACAGGACAACGACCCTAAGCACACAGCCAAGACAACACAGGAGTGGCTTTGGGACAAGTCTCAATGTCCTTTAGTGTCCCAGTTAAAGCCCAGACTTGAACCCGATTGAACATTTCTGGATAGACCTGAAAATAGCTGTGCAGCGACGCTCCCCATCCAACGTGACAGAGCTTGAGAGGATCTGCAGAGAAGAATGGGAGAAACTCCCCAAATACAGGTGTGCCAAGCTTGTAGTGTCATACCCAAGAAGACTCTAGGCTGTAATCCCTGCCAAAGAAAGTGCTGAGTAAAGGGTCTGAATACTTATGTAAATGTGATTTCAGTTTTCTATTTTTAATAAACATGCAAAAATGTATAAAATTGTTTTTGCTTTGTCATTATGGGGTATTGTGTGTAGATTGATGAGGGGAAAAAAACTATAATACATTTTAGAATGTCTGTATTGTAACAAAATGTGGAAAAAGTCAAGGGGTCTGAATACTTTCTGAATGCACTGTTTAACCTTCCAGTGTACCTACCTAGCTAATCCAAATATATATTTGCATTTATTGATTAACCTCAGCTTGAATTCATGGTGCTAGCAGCTGCACATAATTGCTTTTTAATGTACATAAATGAGCACGTGAGAACAATAAATTATAAATGTAATAAAAACTGTTGCACCTACAAATGTAGTCATTCCGGCATTTAAGTCCAATTGTCACTTTAAGGAGGCTATAGTCTTGTTTTAACCCGATGTCTAAAATTTGAGCTAGGTAGGCGCGAGAAAAACTCTTAAAAGGGAATTGCTAACAACCCTGTCAAAAAATCTGGTATGTGGTTCTCGGTAACGACCGGACAGTTCATGACGAGAGACCGGGAGTCTATTGTGTACCTCCAATCAAGTTGATTTGCAAATTTTAATCAAGATTGGTGTCAAATTGGCATAGATATGATGGTAGGGAGATTTGAATTGAACACTGAGCTTCAACCAATGCCGATAATAGACTAAGATCAATGAGGTTTTAGACATCTTTAGACAGGTAAACCCTTCTCAGCTCTGACAATCAGACATTAGCATTTTAATGGTGCATCTCCCAACCCCAGAATCCCCCGTCCCTCCACACTGCTTGCCTGCTGCCCCCTTGCACCTCTGCCCTTCTGTTCGGGATCACAGCATAGCGGGGCGGAGATGATGTTCGCTAAGCCACGCATGATAACGAGAGGTAATTACCAGATACATTAGTACAGAATGCAGCAGCAGCCCACATACAAAGCACCGGTAGGGGGTTTGTGTGTGTGTGCAGTCTGCTATGTGTCACTAGCATTATGATTCACCATTAGAGGAGGAAATGAGGAACAGCTGAATATTATAACTAAAGACCACCGGTATTCTCACTCTGGGACTCATCACACCCTGATTGACAAACGAGAAAACAGATCAAATCAAATTATTTGTCACATGCGCCGAATACAACAGGTGTAGACATTACTGTGAAATGCTTACTTACAAGCCCTTAACCAACAATGCAGTTCAAGAAATAGAGAATAAGAAAATATTTACTAAATAAACTAAAGTAAAAAATAAAAAAATAACGAGGCTATATACAGTGGGTGGCGGTACAGAGTCAATGTGCGGGGATACAGGTTAGTCGAGGTAATTTGTACATGTAGGTAGGGGTAAAGTGACTATGCATAGATAATAAACAGCAAGTAGCAGCAGCATAAAACAAAGGGGGGGTGTCAATGTAATTTGTCTGGGTGGCCATTTTATTAATTGTTCAGTCGTCTTGTGGCTAAAAGATGTTAAGGAGCCTTTTGGGCCTAGACTTGGAGCTCCGGTACCGCTTGCCGTGCGGTAGCAGAGAGAACAGTCTATGACCTGGGTGACTGGTTTTTGACTATTTTTTGGGCCTTCCTCTGACACCGCCTAGTATATAGGTTGTGGATGACAGGAAGCTTGGCCCCAGTGATGTACTGGGCTGTGCAAGCTACCCTCTGTAGCGCCTTACGGTCGGATGCCGAGCAGTTGCCATACCAGGCGGTGATGCAACCGGTCAGGATGCTCTTGATGATGCAGTGTAGAACTTTTTGAGGATATGTGGACCCATGCCAAATCTTTTCAGTCTCTTGAGGGGGAAAAGGCGTTGTCGTGTCCTCTTTACGACTTTCTTGGTATGTTTGGACCATGATAGTTTGTTGGTGATGTGGACACCAAGGAACTTGAAACTCTCGACCCGCTCCACTTCAACCCCGTTGATGTGAATGGGGGCGTGTTCGGCCATCCTTTTCCTGTAGTCCACGATCATCTCCTTAGTCTTGCTCATGTTGAGGGAGATCAGGCCTACCACTGTTGTGTCGTCAGCAAACTTAAATGATGGTGTTGGAGTCGTGCATGGCCACACAGTCATGGGTCAACAGGGAGTACAGTAGGGGACTCGGCATGCAGCCCTGAGGGGCCCCCATGTTGAGGATCAACGTACAGATGTCTTGTTGCCTACCCTTACCACCAGGGGGCAGCCCGCCAGGAAGTCCAGGATCCAGTTGCAGAGGGAGGTGTTTAGTTCCAGGATCCTTAGCTTAGTGCCCACAAAGCTCATCACTATGGTGTTGAACGCTGAGCTGTAGTCAATGAACAGCATTCTCACATGTGTTCCTTTTGTCCACGTAGGAAAGGGCAGTGGTGAGTGTGATTGAGATTGCGTCATCTGTGGATCTTTTGGGGCGGTATGCGAATTGGAGTGGGTCAAGGGTTTCCGGGATGATGGTGTTGATGTGAGCCATGACCAGCCTTTCAAAGCACTACATGGGTACCGACATGAGTGGTACGGGCTGAAGTCATTTAGGCAGGTTACCTTTGTGTTCTTGGGCACAGGGACTATGGTGGTCTGCTTGAAACATGTAGGTATTACAGACTCGGCCAGGGAGAGGTTGAAAATATCAGTGAAGACACTTGCCAGTTGGTCCGAGAATGCTTTGAGTATACGTCATGGTAATCCATCTGGCCCCGCGGCCTTGTGAATGTTGACCTGTTTAAAAGGTCTTGCTCACATTGGCTACGGAGAGCGTGACCACACAGTTGTTTGGAACAGCTGGTGCTCTCATGCATGCTTCAGTGTTGGTTGCCACGAAGTGAGCATAAAAGGCATTTAGCCTGTCTGGCAGGCTCGCGTCTCTGGGAAGCTCGCGGCTGGGTTTTCCGTTGTAGTCTAATAGTTTGCAAGCCCTGCCAGATCCGACGAGCATCAGAGCCAGTGTAGTAGGGTCCAATCTTAGTCCTGTATTGACGCTTTGCCTGTTTGATGGTTCGCCTGAGGGCATAGCGGGATTTCTTCTAAGCGTCCGGATTAGTGTCCCGCTCCTTGAAAGCGGCAGCTCTAGCCTTTAGCTCGGTGCAGATGTTGCCTGTAATCCATGGCTTCTGGTTGGGAAATGTACAGTCACTGTGAGGATGACGTCGTCGATGCACTTATTGATGAAGCCGTTGACTGATGTGGTATAGTCCTCAATGCCATTGGATGAATCCCGGAACATACTCCAGTTTGTGCTCGTAAAACAGTCCTGTAGCGTAGCATCCGCGTCGTCTGACCACTTCCGTATTGACAACAGTCTTAAAAGTGGTATGTCAACGTCGTTTGTATTGCATGGATGGAGTATGTTTTGAAATATTACAGAGATCTGGGTCTGGAGGCACAGTGAGAATGTTATCTAACCTATATGTTTGAGCCCACATTCCAAAATGCATCATTAATGATATTGATAACCATCTAGGTCACAGAGTAGTCCTAGGCAAAGTGTAAGTACTTGGAAGATATTTGAAATAATAGTTTCTAAGCATTACCATCCTGGGTGAGTAGAATATGTAGTTACAGCTCTAAATCTTTATATGAGATGAAAAAAAGTATGTCACTTTCTACATTGCTAGCATCATGATGCTGGTGGTCAATCCCCGTCTTCAACATTACCAAGTACAAAGTGGTGCAAGTCTAACTGTAAGTTCTTACCAGTGCTGTGCGGGCTAGGAGCTGTTCATTGGTGGTCAGGGCTAATAGGTACTCCTGGAGAATGCCTTCCTCCTGGAAAACAAAGACAATGGTTTGTCGTCCTTCTCAATAAGACCTTGCTCATCCGTCCTTACATGCTTGCTACACTGTGACTTCCACGCACAGAACATACATTGAGCAATAAAACTGAGGTACAAACAGTGAATATGCTATGGCTTTCAAATCATCGATTTCTGCCAAAAGTGCCCATACAACCTACAGTACATTCACTGGAAAGAGTTCATCAAACATTCCAGAGACAATCTCACTTGTCACTGGGAGAGTTTCTGACCACTTACCTCAAGAGTACTGAGAACAGCTTTCTGTGGTATGTAGAATTTAGCGTAGGAAAATCCTTCAAAATTACTAACAAATAAAATAGAGCTTCCAGCAGAAGAAGCCAATTCTGAGAAAGAATAACTCTGTCATGAAGACCTGGGTTCAAATAGCATTAGTTTTCTGTCAGATACTTCAGCTGCGCTTAATTGAGCTTGTCTGGCGCAATGGAACTAATGTAATAGTCCCCAGAAGTGCAACTCCAAACCTCACCCACCTGGCACTCCAGACAGGCTCAACCACACTCTGGAATTAGACGAAAAAACAAATCCTAGTTGAACCCAGGCAGGTCTGGTGTTACTGTTATTATGTAACCGTGGAGAGAGAGAGAGAAGAGTTCCACAATATAGATAAGACTGTGACTGGCCAAATGGAGCTTTTATGGTGAAGCTAGTAGGAGAGGGAGACACAATCCAGACCCTCATACCTCCATCCGTCAGTCTCGCAAGCTGCTAAATGTGACTCTATTCCCTATTTAGTGCACTACTTTCACAAGGGTCCATAAGGCTCTGGTCAAAAGTAGTGCACTATATAGGGAATAGGGTGTATTTTGGGACATATCCTCACTCTCCCTGTCTTAGCCTGCTGTTTATACTAAGGTAATATCTTGGACTATTTATATAGCTGACAGTGCGCGACAATCCCTGACATGTATACTTCAGGAGATATAGGCAAATATAACTAAAGGATCCATTTGATGATGTTAGAAACGCCTTTATACAAGTCACTTCCTGTCTGAAGTACATTGTGTGCGTACCAAATAGCACCCTATTCACTACATTCACTTCACTACACATTGCTTTTGAAAAGCAAAAGTAGTGCACTACACACAGGGAAAAGGGTGCTATTTGGGATGCAGCCTATGTCTTAGAGATTAACATCTCCCCGAGGTGCTCTCATGCACATAGAACAAACGTTTCGGAAGTTGGGAACCCAGACCCACATCTCCCATGCACGCTGGCCAGCTCTGTCACGAGACACTATTTGGCACATTAACAGAAATGTTGATTCGGGTCTATTGTTTCTGTCAAATTAACCTCAAATATGAGTAGGGTGCTATTTGTGGAGGCTTACATAATGTACTTGGTCCTCCTCGTTTGTTTTTTTGAAAACCTAATAAAAGTAAAGGCTCTGAAACCTGACGCGTCAACATGTTCAACAGCACGCCGCGCTGGCGGCATCAGGTGTCAACATGTTCAACAGCACGCCGTGCTGGCAGCATCAGGTGTCAACATGGAACTGTGAACTACGATGTATGTCATCACCTTACTGGGAACTGCCCCATTCGTCAACACACTGAGAAAGCAGATTCAATGCTCATAATTATTTTTAGGACAAAGGTGATGACGTATCTATTACACCTTCACAACTCCTGTAGTCTGGTCTGAGCATAGACATCTGTATAATATATTGTCAGGGTGTGAGTGTGTCGATCTCTCTCTCTTTGTGTAAGTGTATGTGTGTGTGTGTCATAGTAGAACAGAGTCTAAGGTTTGTCTAAGGTTTAGACACACACACACACAAACCCACAGACTAGTGCATGCTGAGGCTATGGTCAGTGTTTCCCCTCTGATTTTTTCAGTGGTGGTGTCAAGGTTAGTGGGGGTCATTTTTGGGACACACAATAGTGTGCAATACAGTGCCTTGCGAAAGTATTCGGCCCCCTTGAACTTTGCGACCTTTTGCCACATTTCAGGCTTCATAAAGATATAAAACTGTATTTTTTTGTGAAGAATCAACAACAAGTGGGACACAATCATGAAGTGGAACAACATTTATTGGATATTTCAAACTTTTTTAACAAATCAAAAACTGAAAAATTGGGCGTGCAAAATTATTCAGCCCCCTTAAGTTAATACTTTGTAGCGCCACCTTTTGCTGCGATTACAGCTGTAAGTCGCTTGGGGTATGTCTCTATCAGTTTTGCACATCGAGAGACTGAAATTTTTTCCCATTCCTCCTTGCAAAACAGCTCGAGCTCAGTGAGGTTGGATGGAGAGCATTTGTGAACAGCAGTTTTCAGTTCTTTCCACAGATTCTCGATTGGATTCAGGTCTGGACTTTGACTTGGCCATTCTAACACCTGGATATGTTTATTTTTGAACCATTCCATTGTAGATTTTGCTTTATGTTTTGGATCATTGTCTTGTTGGAAGACAAATCTCCATCCCAGTCTCAGGTCTTTTGCAGACTCCATCAGGTTTTCTTCCAGAATGGTCCTGTATTTGGCTCCATCCATCTTCCCATCAATTTTAACCATCTTCCCTGTCCCTAATGAAGAAAAGCAGGCCCAAACCATGATGCTGCCACCACCATGTTTGACAGTGGGGATGGTGTGTTCAGGGTGATGAGCTGTGTTGCTTTTACGCCAAACATGTTTTGCATTGTTGCCAAAAAGTTCAATTTTGGTTTCATCTGACCAGAGCACCTTCTTCCACATGTTTGGTGTGTCTCCCAGGTGGCTTGTGGCAAACTTTAAATGGCACTTTTTATGGATATCTTTAAGAAATGGCTTTCTTCTTGCCACTCTTCCATAAAGGCCAGATTTGTGCAATATACAACTGATTGTTGTCCTATGGACAGAGTCTCCCACCTCAGCTGTAGATCTCTGCAGTTCATCCAGAGTGATCATGGGCCACTTGGCTGCATCTCTGATCAGTCTTCTCCTTGTATGAGCTGAAAGTTTAGAGGGACGGCCAGGTCTTGGTAGATTTGCAGTGGTCTGATACTCCTTCCATTTCAATATTATCGCTTGCACAGTGCTCCTTGGGATGTTTAAAGCTTGGGAAATCTTTTTGTATCCAAATACGACTTTAAACTTCTTCACAACAGTATCTCGGACCTGCCTGTTGTGTTCCTTGTTCTTCATGATGCTCTCTGCGCTTTTAACGGACCTCTGAGATTATCACAGTGCAGGTGCATTTATACGGAGACTTGATTACACACAGGTGGATTGTATTTATCATCATTAGTCATTTGGGTCAACATTGGATCATTCAGAGATCCTCACTGAACTTCTGGAGAGAGTTTGCTTCACTGAAAGTAAAGGGGCTGAATAATTTTGCACGCCCAATTTTTCAGTTTTTGATTTGTTAAAAAAGTTTGAAATATCCAATAAATGTCGTTCCACTTCATGATTGTGTCCCACTTGTTGTTGATTCTTCACAAAAAAATACAGTTTTATATCTTTATGTTTGAAGCCTGAAAGGTGGCAAAAGGTCGCAAAGGTCAAGGGGGCCGAATACTTTCGCAAGGCACTGTATGTATGACAAGGCCCTGCACACCTCTGGGATGCCCCTCCTCCTCTGTTCTTTCGCAGAACACAACACTTCACTACCCACCAGTTCAGATATGGAGAGTGAGTCAGCAGTAAATAGGCTTTGCAGCAAACAAACACATTTAGGTGTTTGTGAGAGTGTTTGTAAAAAAAAAACAAGTATTTTTCTGTGGGTTGATTATACAGAGAGAGATGGATTATATACAGTACCAGTCAAAAGTTTGGACACACCTACTCGTTCAAGGGTTTTTCATTATTTTTTACTATTTTCTACATTGTAGATGAATAGTGAAGACATCAAAACTATGAAATACCACACATAGAATCATGTAGTAAACAAAAAGATGTTAAACAAATCTAAATATATTTTAGATTTGAGACTCTTCAAACTCGCCACCCATTGCCTTGATGGCAGCTTTGCACACTCTTGGCATTCTCTCAACCAGCTTTATGCGGCAGTCACCTGGAATGCATTTCAATGAACTGGTGTGGCTTATTAAAAGTTAATTTGTGGATTCTTTATTATTTTATGCGTTTGAGCCAATCAGTTGTGGTGTGAGAAGGTAGAGGTGGTAACCAGAAGATAGCCCTATTTGGCAAAAGACCAAGTCCATTATATGAAAAGAACAGCTCAAATAGGCAAAGAGAAACGACAGTCCATCATTACTTTAATGCATGAAGGTCAGTCAATACGGAACATTTCAATAACTTTTTGAAGAAAGTTTCTTCAAGTGCAGTCGCAAAAACCATCAAGTGCAATGATGAAACTGGCTTTCATGAGGACCGCCACAGGAAAGGCAAACCCACGGTTACCTCTGCTGCCGAGGATAAGTTAATTAAAGTTAAATGCACCTCAGATTGCAGCCCAAATAAATGCTTCACAGAGTTCAAGTAACACACATCTCAACATCAACTGTTCAGAGGAGACTGCGTGAATCAGGCCTTCATGGTCAAATTGCTGCAAAGAAACCATTACTAAAGGTCACCAATAAGAAGAAGGGACTTGCTTGGGCCAAGAAACACGAGCAATGGACATTAGACCAGGTGAAATCTGTCCTTTGGTCTGATGAGTCCAAATTTGAGATTTTTTGTTTGTGAGACGCAGAGTGAGTGAACGGATTATCTCTGCATGCGCGGTTCCACTGTGAAGCATGGAGGAGGTGGTGTGATGGTGTGGGGGTGCTTTGCTGGTTACACTGACTGTGATTTATTTAGAATTCAAGGCACACTTAACCAGCATGGCTACCACAGCATTTTGCAGCAATACGCCATCCCACCTGGTTTGCACTTTGTGGGAATATTATTTGTTTTTCAACAGGACATTGACCCAAAACACACCACCAGGCAGTGTAAGGGTTATTTGACCAAGAAGGACAGTGATGAAGTGCTGCATCAGATGACCTGGCCTCCACAATCACCCAACCTCAACCCAATTGAGATGGTTTGGGATGAGTTGGACAGCAGAGTGAAGGAAAAGCAGCCAACAAGTGCTCTGCATATGTGGGAACTCTTTCAAGAGTGTTGGAAAAGCATTCCTCATGAAGCTGGTTGAGAGAATGCCAAGAGTGTGCAAAGCTGTCATCAAAGGCAAAGGGTGGCTACTTTGAAGGTGGCTACTTTGAAGAATCTCAAATATATTTAGATTTGTTTAACACTTTTTTGGTTACTACATGATTTGATATGTGTTATTTCATTGTTTTCATGTCTACACTATTATTCTACAATGTAGAATATAGTCAAAATAAAAACCCTTGAATGAGTAGGTGTTTTTTGACTGGTACTGTATATATACACACAGTATATCCAACAAGTCAGTTGGTAAAATGTCTGCACTGCTAGAGCTGCCCCAATCAACTGGAAGTACTGTTATTGTGAAGTGGTACCGTTTAGGCGCAACAACGGCTCAGCCGCGAAATGGTAGGCCACACAAGCTCACGGCCCACCAGGTGCTGAAGCGCATAGCGCGTAAAAACCGTCTGCTCTCGGTTGCGATGTTCGATGAGCAGGTGTGCACATACTTTTGGTCATGTAGTGTATGTAGTTAGATACATAGATGGATGGATGGATGGATGGATAAATCGATGGATAGGTACACACGTTCCTCTTAGGTGAATCAGTGTCTGTACTGTGTGTCGATCTCAGGCCATCACTATGGTACCCAGTGTGACTGCGTGAGTGCTAGTGGGAACTCCTACTGCCCCCTGCTGGTAGAACCACACAACACTCCCACATGAAAACAACACATCAACCTTAGTTTGAAGCCCACACACACACACAGATCAACAACAACAACAACAGCAACAACAACAGCAACACATCCACCATAGGTATTAGCCCAAACCAGACAGACAGACACCCAGACATACTCATTTCCTCTCATATCCCCAGCAGCCAGCGGTGGAGATCCATCTCTGTGACAAGTCAACAGATCATTCATTTCAGTAATTTCACTGCAGCTTAAGCCGCATTCATTCAGTGGGGAGAGGAGAGGGAACTACTCTAGTCGAGAGCCTTTATAGCCAGTCAGGTTGAATGGGTATCTATCTTTAAATAAGTAGACGTGACAGTTCCGTCTTGAACTAGCTCATTTTAAGAAAAAATGAAAAGATTAACTAATGTCTCCACCTGTCTGAACACAATGTAGACGTGACTGGCTCAATTTAAGGGACACCAAGCTGGAAGGATAATTTCCTGCTGGACTGCAAAACACATGCATGCCTTAATTAATTCAGAATTCAAGGCAGGTTAAAGAGCAACTGGTCACCCACGCACCTATTGAAGGTTTCAGGTGGGCAGCTCTCTCTCGCTTCATCCTCGCCATCTCTCCTCTCGCTCTCTCCCCCTCCTCCACCCTCTCTTTCATTCTGTCTCTCCCCCTCCCAGGCTCCATCCCTCTCTCTCCACCATCAAGCTAGAGAGATAATAAATAGTGGTGTACCAGCCAGGCAGCAGGTGCCAGGGGCTGTGTTGTGTGACAGATGGCAGACCTGCTGCTCTGGGCCTGGACTGGGCCCAGCAGGTGAACAGGTGGGCTGAATAACACACTGAGGGGTCAGGGCTATGTGACAGTGCTATATTAACCTTCCTAGGTGGAAACAGGCAGGCTAGCTGACAACACAGATTACCACACACACTCATATTGAGAAGTGCATTAACACATCTAGAGTGCCAGCACTATCCGTAGACTGGTAACTGGTTCTTCACATTGACATGTCTGATAAAAAGGACGAGCTCTTTGGGAATTAGTAAACTATGTATGAACTTGTACAACCTTTTACTTACTATCCTCCCGTCATAGAACGTTATGTCCTCTAATTGGACAGCAGCAAGTGTGTCTGTGTGTATGTGTTTCTCACCATGGCCCTGGCTTCAGCGATGAAGAAGAGCTCAGTGAGTGCTCTGTGTAGGGGCAGCAGTACAGTGATACTGGTGGGGTCCTGACTCAGACCGCTCTCCATGGTCATGAACAGCTGCCATAGAGGCCTCAGCAGGGTCAGCTCACAGCCCCTACACACACACACACACACACAGATATAAGAGTTAGAGACTAGCACACACTCAACACACACACACACTGTGTCTTTTCAGTGAGATGTGAACCTGCAAATTGGGTCAAGTTAAGCTCCGTTAGTTCTCACCATTAGGCGGCGACATACATCTGTAGGATAGTGGGTTCGTTTCCTGGGATTACCCATACGTAAAATGTATGCACGCATGTCTGTAAGTTGCTCTGGATAAAAGCGTCTACTAAATCACATGTATTATTATTATTATAACACATTGTGTATTCTATTTAGTCAGGGTGATGTCACTACGGCCAGACGGGGCCAACGGCATGGAAAATATGCAAATCCTCCAATAGATATGTGACCTCATCTCCATGGCAACTATCAGGACATTAGGCTTCTCTGGAATACTCTAAGCAAAAACTGTTTTCTCTAGCTCTAGGGGGAAACACAGACGCAGAGGATACAGATGTGTTTGTAATCTTCATACTGAGCCTTGAAATTGGGTACAAAAGGGGTCACCAGAATATCATCCTAGGAAACTATTAAATGGTTTCAGCTGCTAATCAGTAGGTTTTTTACCAAAGTCTCAAGTATAATAGCGTACCCCAATATTTGTGACACGTTTGCTTTATGGTTCTAGTAGGCAAAGAGTGCGGTTGAGTCGTGTGTTTGGGAGTGTGAATCCAGCTTGTTACTCTAGGTACCTGATTCTAAACTAGGCTAAGTAGTGCCTGAAGTCCTGAAAGCGTTGAGCAGGTGACAGAATGAGGTGTGTGTGTGCGTATTTACTTGTGTGTGTACTGTGTGGATATACAGTTTGTGTGTGTGTGTGCGTGCATGCGTTCAAGATGGATGCGAGGGACAGGGACATTGGAAGGAGTCTCACCTCTGTGATTGACACTGCAGGAGGCGGAGCAACAGGTGGATGGCCTTCAGTCTTTGGTTCCCGGTCTGGCGGCAGGCCACGCCCACCTGCCACTCCCAGATGTCAGCCAATGGGAGGTGGCTGAGCACTTGGTCATCAGCCAACATTTGTTTTAGGATCTCAAAACCTGTTTGAGGAAGAGACAAAGAGAGATTTAGACGTGAAAGGATAGAAACAATTTCCCTCTATGATCAGACAGAGCACTCAGTAGCACTTCTTCTCGTGTGTGTGTGTGTGTGTGTGTTCAGTCAGCTGCATTAGACTCCCATTATAAAAGCTTAACCACATGTGACAGGTCCTCAGCTGATGCTAGCCCCGGCCCACTTCGTTCATCAGTCTCACTCTCCCAATGCCGCTGCAGTGTGTGTATGTAAGTGTGCGTACATGCATGTGTGTAGACCGACCTGTCTGGAAGCGGCCCCTGTGTCCCCCAGTGACAGTGAATTTGTATCCCCACTCTGTGTTGCTCATGTCTGAGATGAACCTGTAGTGCAGAGTATCCCCTGTGGAGAAAACACACAACACACATCAGTAATCAACACTCTCCCTCGCCTAGACCCCCCTCTCTCTTTCCTAGTCTCCCCGTCCCCTCTCTTCCAGGCCCCTCTCTCTCTCTCCCTGCCATTAGTCCCTGTCCCAACCCCCTCTTTCCCAGACAGTCCCTCTCCCAGCCCCCTCTCTCCATGCCCCTGTCCCCTCACCAGGGATCTCGAAGTCAGTCCATTTCTGTGGGGAGCCGCTGAAGTTGTGCAGATCCTGGAGAAAGTCAGAGCTGCTGCCCATGATAAGTTCATCACAGCCCTCCTCAGTGTAACAGCGGGAGTCAAACTTCACAGATAGGTAGATGGCCCCTGGGATGTGCACCTTGTCCTTCAGACACAGAGAGAGAGAGACAGAGACAGAGACAGAGACAGAGACAGAGAGAGAGAGAGAGAGAGAGAGAGAGAGAGAGAGAGAGAGAGAGAGAGAGAGAGAGAGAGAGAGAGAGAGAGAGAGAGAGAGAGAGAGAAAAAGAGGGAACGAGAGAGAGAGAGAGAACGAGAGAGAAGAAGCTCTACAAAATCATTGCTCGGCTGCATAACAGTTAGTCCAACGCATGCTTCCTCCAGTAGGCCACACAGGAAAGCCACAGTACATATCTGGCGTTGGAATTATCTTAATATCAAAAGAATGAAAACCACTTCCACATGCTTATATTTGAAGTTATGTATCATTTTCTTGCAAATACTCATTGATACTGATATACAGTTAAAGTCAGAAGTTTACATACACCTTAGCCAAATACATTTAAACTCAGTTTTTCATAATTCCTGACATTTAGTCCTAGTAAAAATTCCCTGTCTTAGGTCAGTTAGGATCACCAATTTATTTTAAGAATGTGAAATGTCAGAATAGTAGTCGAGAGAATGATTTATTTCAGTTTTTATTTCTTTCATCACATTCCCAGTGGGTCAGAAGTTTATATACACTCAATTAGTATTTGGTAGCATTGCCTTTAAATTGCTTAACTTGGGTCAAACTTCCCACAATAAGTTGGGTGAATTGTGGCTCATTCCTACGGACAGAGCTGGTGTAACTGAGTCAGGTTTGTAGGCCTCGTTGTTCGCACACGCTTTTTCAGTTCTGCCCACAAATTTTCTATAGAATTTTCTATAGAAAATTCTGGAATTTTCCAAGCTGTTTAAAGGCACAGTCAACTTAGTGCATGTAGACTTCTGACCCAGTGGAATTGGCATACAGTGAATTATAAGTGAAATAATCTGTCTGTAAACAATTGTTGGAAAAATGTATTGTGTCATTCGCAAAGTAGATGTCCTAAGCGACTTGCCAAATCTATAGTTTGTTAACAAGAAATGTGTGGAGTGGTTGAAAAACGAGTTTTAATGACTCCAACCTAAGTGTATCTAAACTTCAGACTTCAACTGTAAATCCTATATTGAGAAACTTGTAGCCTTTCTAGTGTGCATGTGGAAAGTGAGATGTGGTAAGAGTTCTCAGTGGGGAATTAGATCTATGTGGTACCCACCTCAAAGTTAGTGTTGTTGTCGTAGGGGTGTTTGGACTCCCGGACTTGCACGGCCATGCCAGGCTCCTCCATGAACTGACACGCTGTCAGAGACAAACTACCCAGCATGCTCTGGCTGCAGCCAACCAGCACTTTCTGTAGAATCTGGTGACCAAAGGAATGAGTTAACCCACATCAACATGTAGACACCCTACACATTTCCATACCACTCACTCAAACACAATTTTGTGCACCCCCTCTCACCCGTTTCCAGAGTGGAAGCTCAATAACTCCCTGTGTGAAACATCACACACACACCACCGCCACACGCTTACCCTCTCCCAGAGTGGTCGCTCCTCCAGCTGCATCAGCATGTCCAGGATGTAGGCCATGTGTGATGCCCCGCTCAGCTCCAGAGCCTCCTCACTCAGTGGCGCCCCCTGGGGCCAGTCAGCCAGCAGCGACGCCAGCACGTGGCGGGCATACAGGGTGGCGATGGCCTGGTTCACCTGAACATATTGATATCATCATATCATTTAGAAGACCATTTTATCCAAATCCACTTGCAGTACAGCGACTGCATACTTCTTGAGTAGGTAAAGATTAAGACAAGTCCTGGCCTAAAAATAGCATGTTCAATGGCTTAATATGTGTCCGGGAAACAAGCCCGTTTAGTATACGTGATCCTTGCAGGAATCGAACCCATAACACTGGCATTGCTAGCTAGTGCCATGCTCTTACAGTACCAACTGAACCAGACAGACAGGACCTCCGCCTCCACCTACCTTGACTAGGTACTGTCTGACAGAGCGGTTGCTGCGGGCGTCCAGCTCCTTGTGCAGCAGGGCGGAGGACTTGGTGCGGCGCTGCTTGGCGTAGCTCAGCTGGAGGTCAGTCTCCGTGTTGGTGATCAGCTTCTGAGTCACCACCGTGGTCTCCTCCGTAGCCTTCTCACAGTGACTGGGCTTGGACTGGGAGAGGAAGGGGGAAGGGGAGTGGGTTATTTATCAACTGGTTCTATTATCTTACTGACACCAATTCTTCAAACTACGTCAAATGTAATGCAGTGCTCTCACCACACAGGGCACGACAATCATGTCAGTGTCCACGGCCTTGGTGCTCCTCTCCTCAGAGCGAGGTCTCTTGGTGGGCTGCCACTTCTGAGCCAGCGTCCTAATCGTCTCGTCCGTCTTGATCACGTCTCCGTCAAACCTGCGGGACGTCAACCAAGTCAGCCACCATCATGCAACGTCATAGCAGAACATTGTCTGGGATGGATGAAAGCTACACAAGTCCGGCATGAACATGACATTGGTGCAATGTTATTCAAAACACATTCTTTATGAAGCATATACAGTGCCTTGCGAAAGTATTCGGCCCCCTTGAACTTTGCGACCTTTTGCCACATTTCAGGCTTCAAAAATAAAGATATAAAACTGTATTTTTTTGTGAAGAATCAACAACAAGGGGTTGTGGTCATGAAGTGGAACGACATTTATTGGATATTTCAAAGTTTTTTAACAAATCAAAAACTGAAAAATTGGGCGTGCAAAATTATTCAGCCCCTTTACTTTCAGTGCAGCCCCTTTACTCTCCAGAAGTTCAGTGAGGATCTCTGAATGATCCAAAGTTGACCTAAATGACTAATGATGATAAATACAATCCATCTGTGTGTAATCAAGTCTCCGTATAAATGCACCTGCACTGGGATAGTCTCAGAGGTCCGTTAAAAGCACAGAGAGCATCATGAAGAACAAGGAACACACCAGGCAGGTCCGAGATACTGTTGTGAAGAAGTTTAAAGCCGGATTTGGATACAAAAAGATTTCCCAAGCTTTAAACATCCCAAGGAGCACTGTGCAAGCGATAATATTGAAATGGAAGGAGTATCAGACCACTGCAAATCTACCAAGACCTGGCCGTCCCTCTAAACTTTCAGCTCATACAAGGAGAAGACTGATCAGAGATGCAGCCAAGAGGCCCATGATCACTCTGGATGAACTGCAGAGATCTACAGCTGAGGTGGGAGACTCTGTCCATAGGACAACAATCAGTCGTATATTGCACAAATCTGGCCTTTATGGAAGAGTGGCAAGAAGAAAGCCATTTCTTAAAGATATCCATAAAAAGTGTTGTTTAAAGTTTGCCACAAGCCACCTGGGAGACACACCAAACATGTGGAAGAAGGTGCTCTGGTCAGATGAAACCAAAATTGAACTTTTTGGCAACAATGCAAAACATTATGTTTGGCGTAAAAGCAACACAGCTGAACACACCATCCCCACTGTCAAACATGGTGGTGGCAGCATCATGGTTTGGGCCTGCTTTTCTTCAGCAGGGACAGGGAAGATGGTTAAAATTGATGGGAAGATGGATGGAGCCAAATACAGGACCATTCTGGAAGAAAACCTGATGGAGTCTGCAAAAGACCTGAGACTGGGACGGAGATTTGTCTTCCAACAAGACAATGATCCAAAACATAAAGCAAAATCTACAATGGAATGGTTCAAAAATAAACATATCCAGGTGTTAGAATGGCCAAGTCAAAGTCCAGACCTGAATCCAATCGAGAATCTGTGGAAAGAACTGAAAACTGCTGTTCACAAATGCTCTCCATCCAACCTCACTGAGCTCGAGCTGTTTTGCAAGGAGGAATGGGAAAAGATTTCAGTCTCTCGATGTGCAAAACTGATAGAGACATACCCCAAGCGACTTACAGCTGTAATCGCAGCAAAAGGTGGCGCTACAAAGTATTAACTTAAAGGGGCTGAATAATTTTGCACGCCCAATTTTTCAGTTTTTGATTTGTTAAAAAAGTTTGAAATATCCAATAAATGTCGTTCCACTTCATGATTGTGTCCCACTTGTTGTTGATTCTTCACAAAAAAATACAGTTTTATATCTTTATGTTTGAAGCCTGAAATGTGGCAAAAGGTCGCAAAGTTCAAGGGGGCCGAATACTTTCGCAAGGCACTGTATTTGTTTATTTCTGTAAAGTGTGTTGTGACTGTTAAATTCAATTGTGATTTGATTTGTATGGAGGAATGTATGACAGGAATGTGATCCAATTCTCACCTTTTCTGCACCTCCAGAAAGAAGGAGTCCGTTCTCTTCATCTGCAGCTCGTACATGGCCCGCAGGATGTGCAGGGGCGCGTTTAAGGCATCATGGGTAATCTGAAACAGACACAATTCAGAGAGAGAGAGAGAGAGAGATATCGTAACTTTCTCATCCAAGTGGTTTAGTGCTATTAAAGTTTGCCTACCGACTGGAAAACCGGGATCGAGACCGGAGATCCAAGGGGCTGTCGCCCTTCGATACATTAGTGTCAGAAGTAGGATAAAAATAAATAAAACGGTACAATGAGGATGTGGGCATCCCTGCTGACCTGGAAGCAAATCTTAGTCTCTTCGTCGAGCCCCTCCAGTGGGTCAGGCCGGTTGGGGTCGGAGTCGTCGGCACAACAACTAGAGTGGTCCGAGTCATGCTCCTTGTCTTGCTCCTTCTCCTCCCTCTCCCCGTCCTGGCCCTGGGCCATGCTGTGGATCTCTCTCTTGGAGGAGTAGAGCATTATGGAGAGGATCTCCAGGTCTCGGAGCAGCCACAGCTTACTGAAGCCTGTCCCCTTACTGCACTTCCTCACCAGGAGCTGGGTCAGACCGGATTGTTGGATGGCCTCTTGGGCCTCAGCAACGCCGTGCTTCTACAGGGAAGGAACACAACAGGAAATGTTAGACAAAGTCTTCAAGGTCAACCACTAGAAGACGGAAATGGACATTCAATAAAAAGACGAAAAATCTAGAAGAAAAACACAGCACAGGTGATTAACATAAAATGTCATATTGAAGAGAGAGAAAGGGACATACTGTAGAAGTTGAGTGATGATAACCAAAAGGTGGCTTTGTTTCTGAGGTACCTTGAGTGTGTTGTAAAGGCCCTTGAGGGCCAGTGAGACGACCCAGGAGGCCTCCACAGCGTCGGGGGTGCTGCTGTCCTGACTGCTCTGCAGCAGGTGGCTGATGATGGAGGTGAAGTTACTGAGGTAGCGGGTTAGCTGGGCCTGGGGGGGTCCCTGACCCTGACCTACGCCCTGGACCTGGGACCCTGGGCTGTGGGAGCCTGTAGCACTGGAGTCCTGCGGCTGGATCAGCTGGTAGTCCTTCACTGTAAGGACAGGAGAGGGGTGGCATACAGATTCAGAAAATCTTTATTGTCCCGTTGCTGGGCAATTTGGTTGCAGCTTTGATTTGGTTCAGTTTTTATACAAAAACATCAAAACAGACACACAAATGTGTGAGGGTTTAAAATACACCTCTACTATGTGCACCATGAGCAAAATGTATGAAATTAACTTTGTGACAGTCCGTCCTCTCACCTGTCTTTCTCTTGCGGGTCTTGACATCCACCACAGCAGCGTGGTTCTTCTCGGTGAAGTGCTTGAGTAGGATCATATGATGCTGCTCGTTGGCATTGTCTATGAACACTGACTGGGTGCCCATACACAGCACCTAGGATAGCAGAAAGAGCCAGGGTCAGACAGAGGGCACAACAGTGCAGGGCAGAAGGTCTTCAAGCCCCTTGAATGGTGGACTTAGTGGAGGAGACAGCAGCAGGTTGAGTGATACAGTACGAAGACGCCAACAGCATTATCAAGTTTGCTGAAGACAATGGTGGTAGGCCTGATCACTGACTACGACGAGACAGTCTATAGGGAGGAGGTCAGAGACCTAGCAGTATGGTGCCAGGACAACAATCTCTCCCTCAATGTCAGCCAGACAATTGCGGTGATCGTGGACTACAGGAAACAGAGATCCGAGCATGGGTCGGGAGCTTCAAGTTCCTCGGTGTTAACATCACTAAAGATCGATTGTATCATGGTCCACACAAACCAACCCAGTCGTGAAGAGGGCACGCTTCTTCTCCCTCAGGAGGATGAAAAGATTTGGCACGGGCCCTCAGATCCATAAAAAGTTCTACAGCTTCACCATTTGAGAGCATCTTGACTGGCTGCCTCACCGATTGGTATGGAAACTGCTTGGCATCTGACAGCAAAGGCACTACAGAGGGTATTGCATACGGCCCAGTACATCACCGGGGCCGAGCTCCCTGCCATTCAGGACCTCGAGAAGAATGCCCTAAAAACTGTCAAAGACTCCATCCACCCAAGTCATAGACTGTTCTCTCTGACACCACACAGCAAGCAGTACCAATGCACTGGAACCAACAGGACCCTGAACAGCTTCTATCCCCAAGCAATACATCTGCTAAATAGTTCAAGTTTACCCAGACTAACTTTTGACTCATCACATACAGTTTATTTGGAAAGTATTCAGACCCCTAGAGTTTTTCCACATTTTGTTACGTTAGCCTTATTCTAAAAAGGATTAAATAGTTTCCCCCCCTTTTTTATTTTTAAGAAATTTGCTAAAAAATCTAAAACCTGTTATCACTTTGTCAATATGGGGTATTGTGTGTAGATTGATGAGGATTTGTTTTTATTTAATCAATTTTAGAATAACGCTGTAACGTAACTAAATGTGGGAAAAGGCAAGTGGTCTGAATACTTCCCGAATACACGGTTTGCTGCTGCTACTGTTTATTATCGATCCTGTTGCCTAGTCACTCGATTTCTAGTTATATGTACATATCTAATTAAATTACATTGTACCCCTGCACATAGACTCGGTACTGGTACCCCGTGTATATAGCAAAGTTATCGTTACTCATTGTGTATTTATTATTACGTGTTATTACTTTTCTCTTTCTCTCTGCATTGTTGGGATGGGCCCGTAAGTAAGCATTTCACTGTTAGTCTACACCTGTTGTTTACAAAGCATGCAAGGAATAAAATTTGATTTTAGATTGAGTTCCAGTAAATTGTCAATAGTATATAGGTATATAGCATTGGATGCTCCTCAGGAGGAAGGGGAGGACCATCATCTCCAGTGGATTTCATAAAAATGAAAATAGTGAAACATAAAAAAAGTTATCCTTTTTAGAGATTATATATATATATATATATATATATATATATATATATATATATATATATATATATATATATATATATATGTTGTATTTAAGCTACCAAATAATTGATTCAAACACAGTTTGCAATGAAGGTCAACAGTAGCTTCAACAGCACTCTGTAGGGTAGCATCATTATGTAGCCGGAGGACAGCTAGTTTCCATCCTCCTCTGGGTACATTGACTTAAATACAAAACCTAGGAGGCTCGTGATTTTCACCCCCTTCTATAGACTTACACAGCAATTATGACAATTTCCGGAGGACGTCCTCCAACCTATTAGAGTTCTTGCAGCATGAACTGACAT
This sequence comes from Oncorhynchus clarkii lewisi, assembly GCF_045791955.1. Classification (NCBI taxonomy): domain Eukaryota; kingdom Metazoa; phylum Chordata; class Actinopteri; order Salmoniformes; family Salmonidae; genus Oncorhynchus; species Oncorhynchus clarkii. Next base: position 57,604,611 of record NC_092158.1, on the reverse strand, counting down.
GTTGTCCATCTAGTCAAAGGATCAGAGAATTAATCTAGTACTGAAAGCATAAGCTACAGCTAGCTAGCACTACAGTGTAGTGAGTAGTTGAAAGATAGTTGAACAGTTTTTAACGAATGAAATTCTTCAAAAATTAAGGAGAAGCAATAGAGTTAGCTGTATTTTGTTGTATTTTTCACAATTTCACTTACTTAGCTAGCGAATGCAGCGAGCTAGTTCAGCCTACTCAAACACTCAACTCAAACAGAGAGGAATGTTGTGTTAGTTAGTGGGATATGGCTATCCAACACTGGAACTCCTCCAAGTCAAGGTAAGCTTTTGGTTTTATTAATTTATTGCTGCTGACTGTACACTGTACTGCATGATTGTAGCGGGTTTGCTAACGCGTTAGTTCAAGTAGCTATGTTAACTATGACTGTAATAGGGTGACAACGATATAGGCTGTGTGTAGCGATTATGATAAAGGTTTGGCTTGGAAAGGTTTTGCGCCTGGTCACAGGCAGCTGATGTGTTGTGCACTGTCCACAAGTCCACAAGTGAAGGGAAAAGGTGAGAGGAGAAGAGCGCATAGATGCGAGAAGGAATTATACAACAGTCAAAGGGATCATGCTGTTTGTATGTGGCTGCTATGAAAGTGAACTGTGTTTGAATGTGATCAGGGGTGTATACATACAGGTGATTCTATTAAAAAACGTTTCTTAAATAGAAGCAAACGGAACAAAACGGGGATAAACATACCTGAATTTGTCCAATAGAAACTCATGTTAGATACAGTGAGGGAAAAAAGTATTTGATTCCCCTGCTGATTTTGTACATTTGCCCACTGACAAAGAAATTATCTATAATTTTAATGGTAGGTTTATTTGAACAGTGAGAGACAGAATAGAAAAACGCATGTCAAAAATGTTATAAATTGATTTGCATTTTAATGAGGGAAATAAGTATTTGACCCCCTCTCAATCAGAAAGATTTCTGGCTCCCAGGTGTCTTTTATACAGGTAACGAGCTGAGATTAGGAGCACACTCTTAAAGGGAGTGGTCCTAATCTCAGCTTGTTACCTGTACAAAAGACACTTGTCCACAGAAGCAATCAATCAATCAGATTCCAAACTTTCCAACATGGCCAAGACCAAAGAGCTCTCCAAGGATGTCAGGGACAAGATTGTAGACCTACACAAGGCTGGAATTAACATCTGAATGATTCAGAGGACAACTGGGTGAAAGTGTTGTGGTCAGATGAGACCAAAATGGAGCTCTTTGGCATCAACTCAACTCGCTGTGTTTGGAGGAGGAGGAATGTTGCCTATGACCCCAAGAACACCATCCCCACCGTCAAACATGGAGGTGGAAATATTATGCTTTGGGGGTGTTTTTCTGCTAAGGCGACAGGACAACTTCACTGCATCAAAGGGACGATGGACGGGGCCATGTACCATCAAATATTGGGTGAGAACCTCCTTCCTTCAGGCAGGGCATTGATCCTCAACACTGGGGCCCCACAAGGGTGCGTTCTGAGCCCTCTCCTGTACTCCCTGTTCACCCACGACTGCGTGGCCACGCACGCCTGCAACTCAATCATCAAGTTTGCGGACGACACAACAGTGGTAGGCTTGATTACCAACAACGATGAGACGGCCTACAGGGAGGAGGTGAGGGCCCTCGGAGTGTGGTGTCAGGAAAATAACCTCACACTCAACGTCAACAAAACTAAGGAGATGATTGTGGACTTCAGGAAACAGCAGAGGGAACACCCCCCTATCCACAGATGGAACAGTAGTGGAGAGGGTAGTAAGTTAAGTTCCTCGGCGTACACATCACGGACAAACTGAATTGGTCCACCCACACAGACAGCGTTGTGAAGAAGGCGCAGCAGCGCCTCTTCAACCTCAGGAGGCTGAAAAAATTTGGCTTGTCACCAAAAGCACTCACAAACTTCTACAGATGCACAATCGAGAGCATCCTGTATCACCGCCTGGTACGGCAACTGCTCCGCCCACAACCGTAAGGCTCTCCAGAGGGTAGTGAGGTCTGCACAACGCATCACCGGGGGCAAACTACCTGTCCTCCAGGACACCTACACCACCCGATGTCACAGGAAGGCCATAAAGATCATCAAGGACAACAACCACCCGAGCCACTGCCTGTTCACCCCGCTATCATCCAGAAGGCGAGGTCAGCACAGGTGCATCAAAGCTGGGACCGAGAGACTGAAAAACAGCTTCTATCTCAAGGCCATTAGACTGTTAAACAGCCACCACTAACATTGAGTGGCTGCTGCCAACACACTGACTCAACTCCAGCCACTTTAATAATGGGAATTGATGGGAAATGATGTAAAATATATCACTAGCCACTTTAAACAATGCTACCTAATATAATGTTTACATACCCTACATTATTCATCTCATATGTATATACTGTACTCTATATCATCTACTGCATCTTTATGTAATACATGTATCACTAGCCACTTTAACTATGCCACTTTGTTTACATACTCATCTCATTTGTACAGTGCCTTGCGAAAGTATTCGGCCCCCTTGAACTTTGCGACCTTTTGCCGCATTTCAGGCTTCAAACATAAAGATATAAAACTGTATTTTTTTGTGAAGAATCAACAACAAGTGGGACACAATCATAAAGTGGAACGACATTTATTGGATATTTCAAACTTTTTTAACAAATCAAAAACTGAAAAATTGGGCGTGCAAAATTATTCAGCCCCCTTAAGTTAATACTTTGTAGCGCCACCTTTTGCTGCGATTACAGCTGTAAGTCGCTTGGGGTATGTCTCTATCAGTTTTGCACATCGAGAGACTGAAATTTTTTCCCATTCCTCCTTGCAAAACAGCTCGAGCTCAGTGAGGTTGGATGGAGAGCATTTGTGAACAGCAGTTTTCAGTTCTTTCCACAGATTCTCGATTGGATTCAGGTCTGGACTTTGACTTGGCCATTCTAACACCTGGATATGTTTATTTTTTAACCATTCCATTGTAGATTTTGCTTTATGTTTTGGATCATTGTCTTGTTGGAAGACAAATCTCCGTCCCAGTCTCAGGTCTTTTGCAGACTACATCAGGTTTTCTTCCAGAATGGTCCTGTATTTGGCTACATCCATCTTCCCATCAATTTTAACCATCTTCCATGTCCCTGCTGAAGAAAAGCAGGCCCAAACCATGATGCTGCCACCACCATGTTTGACAGTGGGGATGGTGTGTTCAGCTGTGTTGCTTTTACGCCAAACATAACGTTTTGCATTGTTGCCAAAAAGTTCAATTTTGGTTTCATCTGACCAGAGCACCTTCTTCCACATGTTTGGTGTGTCTCCCAGGTGGCTTGTGGCAAACTTTAAACAACACTTTTTATGGATATCTTTAAGAAATGGCTTTCTTCTTGCCACTCTTCCATAAAGGCCAGATTTGTGCAATATACGACTGATTGTTGTCCTAAGGACAGAGTCTCCCACCTCAGCTGTAGATCTCTGCAGTTCATCCAGAGTGATCATGGGCCTCTTGGCTGCATCTCTGATCAGTCTTCTCCTTGTATGAGCTGAAAGTTTAGAGGGACGACCAGGTCTTGGTAGATTTGCAGTGGTCTGATACTCCTTCCATTTCAATATTATCGCTTGCACAGTGCTCCTTGGGATGTTTAAAGCTTGGGAAATCTTTTTGTATCCAAATCCGGCTTTAAACTTCTTTACAACAGTATCTCGGACCTGCCTGGTGTGTTCCTTGTTCTTCATGATGCTCTCTGCGCTTTTAACGGACCTCTGAGACTATCACAGTGCAGGTGCATTTATACGGAGACTTGATTACACACAGGTGGATTGTATTTATCATCATTAGTCATTTAGGTCAACATTGGATCATTCAGAGATCCTCACTGAACTTCTGGAGAGAGTTTGCTGCACTGAAAGTAAAGGGGCTGAATAATTTTGCACGCCCAATTTTTCAGTTTTGATTTGTTAAAAAGGTTTGAAATATCCAATAAATGTCGTTCCACTTCATGATTGTGTCCCACTTGTTGTTGATTCTTCACAAAAAAATGCAGTTGTATATCTTTATGTTTGAAGCCTGAAATGTGGCAAAAGGTCGCAAAGTTCAAGGGGGCCGAATACTTTCGCAAGGCACTGTATATACTGCACTCAATACCATCTACTGTATCTTGCCCATGCCGCTCTGTACCATCACTCATTCATATATCTTTATGTACATATTCTTTATCCCCTTACACTTGTGTCTATAAGGTAGTAGTTTTGGAATTGTTAGCTAGATTACTTGTTGGTTATTACTGCATTGTCGGAACTAGAAGCACAAGCATTTCGCTACACTCGCATTAACATCTGCTAACCATGTGTATGTGACAAATAACATTTTATTTGATTTGAAATGGGTCGTGGATGGGTATTCCATCATGACAATGACCCAAAACACATGGCCAAGGCAACAAAGGAGTGGCTCAAGAAGAAGCATATTAAGGTCCTGGAGTGGCCGAGCCAGTCTCCAGACCTTAATCCCATAGAAAATCTGTGGAGGGAGCTGAAGGTTCGAGTTGCCAACCGTCAGCCTCGAAATCTTAATGACTTGGAGAAGATCTACTGCAAACCTGGTGGCCAACTACAAGAAACGTCTGACCTCTGGGATTGCCAACAAGGGTTTTGCCACCAAGTACTAAGTCATGTTTTGCAGAGGGGTCAAATACTTATTTCCCTCATTAAAATGCAAATCAATTTATAACATTTTTGACATGCATTTTTGTGGATTATTTTGTTGTTATTCTGTCTCTCACTGTTCAATTAAACCTACAATTAAAATTATAGACTGATCATTTCTTTGTCAGTGGGCAAACGTACAAAATCAGCAGGGGATCAAATACTTTTTTTCCTCACTGTAGATAGATAGAAACTGTTGGACTAATGATTACACCCTATATTGTATTCATATTCCTTTCACATAATTACTACATCAAGCTTGTGACTACAAACTCATTGCATGCATTTGCAGTTTGTTTTGGCCTATGTTATCCAAAAAGTCTTACAACACTGATTAACTAGCCTGCTAATATTGTTGCACTTGTTATGTCCAGGAGTCTTAGGCCTAGTTAACTGGTCTGTAACCTGAATAAATTTTTGAATTCATGTGAGAAATCAACGTTTGAGGACCGTGTTGGATGCACATGTGCCCAGGGAGACAGCAACCTTACTTTAGGTCCAGGGCCAGCTTTGTCTTGACTCTTTTGAGTCTGCGAGCCCAAGCAGATTATTATGGTCAGATGGTGACGGAAACAAATATACGCAAACAGGAAAACTACAAAACAGGCTAATAAAATTGAATAAAAGGCCTCACAGCCAACAAACAAACCCAGCAGCCTCATGGCTTGCAAGCTGGGACACTGACAGATGATCACCCTAATTGGCAGCACCTGATGTGCTTATCAACCAGGCTCAGCACCTGGACAAGGTTGTTGCTTCCCCCTGTGGGAATGGAATGTGGACGCGATAGCGAGCTGTAGTGTGCTGTCTAAACTACCTAACATATTCCATAAAAATAGTAGCTGAATTAGTCAGTACCTCAGGGAAGCCGACTAGCACCAGCAGGGTGAAGAGGTTGGTGCGTTTGAGCGTTTGTGGTAGTTGCCGGACACAGTGGTCAGTGAAGGCTGCTATGACAACACTCCACTGGGGACAGGCGTTCAGGCTCCGCAGGATATCAGCCACCGAACACGCCCAGTCCAGACCTATACGACTATATTTCAAAAGAGAGAGAAAATATATCTAGTGACTTCATCATAACAATGACTGTCAAGCAACCTCTTCAGATTTAGATGCGTCCTATATGACAACAAAGAAGAGAGCGGGAGAAGAGATGTCTTTACAACAGTGGTGTTAGAATAATTGTCAAGCAATACAGTCAAATCTGCGGCAAACCTAGGAAAATTTCAGTTGAACTATTTTAATTAACAATCGAAAATGTTACTGTGAGTTGCAAAATAACTCCCTTTTGTAAGGATTTGCTTTGTGGCAATATTCTAGGACCTTGCCATTCCAGTACATGTAACAGACAGCCTACATTGCCACCTGATTATTTACATTCGCCACACACTACCTTCTATATTGTTTGCTAACATTAGCGAATGTTGGCGGGTAACACAAAACAAATGTTAGCCAACATTAGCTAACATTTGCAAACTATTTCCCTAGTTGAATGCACACCTAGATCTACTGGATGTCCTGTTCCACTCTCCGGTTCACTGTGGTGCATGTCTATGGTGCCATTGTTTACCTGTCCAGACAGACAGCCCCCAGGCTGAAAAGTAGCTGGGTGGTCTTCCAGCCCTGTGTGTCAGCCCCGGAGGCAGCCCCCTCTCCAGGGGTGAGCAGCTCGTACTTATCGGCTAGGGCCTCTCTGACGGCCACGTCCGCCTCCAGGGGTGGTATCCTCAACAGCAGCTGCCCCAGGAGACCAAGGGTCAGGTGGTAGGTCTCGTTCAGACACCCGGCATTGGAGATGACCACCCTGAAGAGCTGGGGCAGGATGGGGCTCAGGCTGGACAGAGCAAGGGTGGAGCCCTGGGGGAGGGGGGAGATGCAAGAGGTCAGAGGATAAATAGTTACAGCGGTAACTACACAGTAATAACTGTAGTAACAATATTGCCTTGCATAGTAACCGTTGTTAGTTATTACTGTGTAGTTACAAAGGGCAACTTAAGTGACCGCTTGAACTTAAAGAACGGTGTATTGGCTCAGAACAATACAACTGAAGGCACTTCATAGACTCAGTATGGACTTCCTAGCTTCTGCTGCTATCTTGTGGTACAACCATCTTACCGGTTTGGCTGGAGGCAGCATGGCAGCTAGCAGCCCCAGGATCCTCTCTCTGGAGCACTCTGCAAACACATGCTCCTGGATGGGCACCTTGGCCATCTTCTCCATCTTCTCATCCCTCTCCTTCATCATCTCTCTCATCTCTTCTATGTCCTCAGGCGTTGGAGAGGTGATGGTCTCTGAGACCGACTCTGGAGCTGGGGGATACAGGGAAACAGGCAAAGGTTAACTTAGCTTCATCTCCAGACTAGATTAGGCTCAGCAGTCATGGACAAAGATGGATGGGTGAATGCTGTGATACCGACTGACACACTCATTCAAACAGGTCGGTGGACAGGATGACTTAACCAACATTCAATTCAGCTATAAGATATCCGCAACATTCTTGTACCATTTCACCAATTGGTGATGAAAGCTAACAATGGTCTGACACACATTCATTTGAATTGGATTCAAAGCGACTACTAAATTCCATGCGGGGGGAGGGGGGGGGGGGTGTTGATTAGAAAAGCACAAGGCTGGTCACCTCTGACCACGGGAGAGAGTGTTCCCTCGCTGGACAGAGACGGGGTCTGGCTGAGGCTGGACGAGTCTAGGGTGTCCTGTTTCACCAGCTTCTTCTTCCCCTTCTCCTGTCCTCCTTCTCCCTCTGATGTGGAGCATACCTCCAGGGCAGCATGGGGAGACTGCACCTCCTTCTCCTTCCCTTTCTCCTTCCCCTGGGCTTTACTCTGATGGACAAACAGAAGAAGGATCGTCAGTGTGTGGTGGTGTATTGGAGCAGTAGAAGTGAACAGCTGCAGGGGGAAATGGATTCTGAAGCAGAATCACATCGGTAAAAACAGACATTTTACAAGGAGTAGGGACACAATATGGAAGCCGAGGCCTGGCTCCAGGCCAGGGTCTAGTAACTCACCTTGTCCCTAGAGGGCAGTGGTGAGCAGATAGCAGTGGTGGAGCCAGGCAGAGAGGATGTGTCTTCTGTGGTGGTGTTGATGCTGAGCTCCTGGGAGGGTGAATCAGGACACAGCTCACTCTCTGACTCATTAGAGGCCAGCAGGGACAGCAGGGCAGAGGACCGCAGACCTGCACACACACAGGGATGGAATGATTCATTAGAAACCCTAACAAGTTGCGATATGTAACTGTATAATTTCCCTCCCCATCACTACAAGATATACAGGCCTACCTTTGCCAGTCTGTCCCTTGAGCAGGCACTCGGTAATGAGCTGTGAGCAGCGTGTTTGCAGGGCGGAGGCCTGGGTCAGGGTGTCTGGCCCCAGAGGCTCCCCCTCCTGCTGTCTCTCGCTGCTCAGGTCTGAGGTGTAAAGAAAATAAACAAATACTTTTCAATGACAATTACAACTCCATCAAGTTGAGTGCTGCTCCCATGTCGTCATTGTTATGTGACAGACTATTGACTTGAAGCTCCCTTTCATTTTTATGCCAGAGGATAAGAGTTGAGCACGTTTACCTGAGGTGTACAGGGCCAAGGCAGCAAACAGCAGCCAGGAGTAGTTGTGGATGTAGGGCTGGATGAGACGGTGGCGGTCACTGATCCTGATGGTCACCATGGGACAGACGGTGATCCGATGGGTCGGGAGGTGACTGGAGGACGACATGAAGGAAAACCGAGAGACAGGGTGAGAGACGGTAGGCTGCTGCAGTACCTGTGCATTACCGCCGCAGTCAATTCTACTGAGGAAGACGTATCAGCTTTAGCAGGTTTTAGATCGATTAGATAGAGACGTAACATATAATAAGCCTCATTAAAAGACAAAGCCTCATACATGCTTTTAGCGTTATGCCTAAAGTGTTTCCGAAACAAAAATGTGTTAGTATGTTACCTGTCGGGGTATTTCTTGGCATTGTAGCAGCCGAAGCAGAGGTCAAAGTCTTCACAGACATTACAGTTGATCCTGCTGCCCACAATGAGGCCCTGGCAGTGGTCACACGCATACTCCATGTTCACCATCTCATGGTCGTCCTCGTGACCCTCGGGTTTGGCACCACCTAGATACACACAGAGACAGTTCAGGTAGTTTTGAGGAAAGATGCAACTGTTTTACATTCTCACGTTGAAGCTTAAACAAGACACTTCAGGTCCAGCTCTACACAGGTAGGGTGTGTGTGTGTGTGTGTGTGTGTGTGTGTGTGTGTGTGTGTGTGTGTGTGCACTCACTAAGGAAGCAGGTCTTGCACAGGTCCATGTCCATACACTGCAGACAGCGGTACCGGTGCCAGGGGGCCATCCTCTCACAGCCATCACAGGAGATCACCACGTTGAGCAGGTCGCAATAACGAGCTATGAACATGTGCATCTGAGGACAGGGAGGGGTTAATTACCTCAAGCTTTTGGACAATATCATGGACATGGTTGGGGTCAATTCCATTTCAATTCAAGCGGTAAACTGAAATTCTAATTCCAATTGTCCTTAATGCATTTCAATGACAAAATTGTAATTAGAATTGACATTTTTGTTAAATTCCTAACTTCCTCATCATGGCCATTCTTTTTCTCTGGGGTCCTGAAAGAACCCTGTTCAGGATAAATGTGTAACACCAGCTACGTATTCTTCACATGGCAAGTTTCCCTTGCTATTTTACAAGTGACCACATAATATATCAGAGATTAGGAGATGGTTTTCAGAAGAAGACTATGAGTAAATGTTTGCCAAGGAATTATTCATACTGCAGAGATCCCGGATGTTTTTGTGGATCAGCTGCCGCCTTAAAATACCGACTATCACGGGAGGTTATGGCAGAAGGTGTCTGTTTTTATTTGACTCAAATAAGGAACTAAGCACATGACCACGCAGTAGGGATGTTAACAGTTCAATTTGACCAGTCATGCTTATCCGTCAATAGGCACATTTGCATAATTTAGTGGAATTGAATTGACCAGTCTGTATTTTCGTTAGTCATGCATCTTATTTATCACACATGACACCCACCCTGTTTGACAACCGTGTATTATATATCTAACTCAACCATTTATCTTTGAAATGTTTTGGCATTGAGCTCCAGAAAGTCTCTTTCTGACCACATCTACCATTGCCAAATACGTATCAAAAGTTTTGTTCAAATCAAAAAGCGGAGCGGTCAAAAAGTGATGGAAATCAAACGACGTTATCCGATACTCTCAGACGGGTGCCGAGGGGGTAGGGACTAGGGATTGAGTATTAGGGATGAATAGGTCCGAGTCCACTCTACCTTTCTCCTGTCCTCCATGGAACCCTCCTCGTCAATCTTGTCATACCACTTCTCAAACATCCCGTCCACACACTCGTCCATCCAGTCCCGGTTCTTCTTGTAGTCTGCTATCTCGTCCTCCTCCGTCCACTGACTGGGGACAAAAATCAGACAGGGTGGAAGATGAGGCGGCCATTTTCTCACATTTAGGTAACATGTTACCTTCAGGTGATATCCTACCCTTTTTGTCTGGCTAATATCTAGCGGAGCATGGTCTTCAAATAAAAACTGATAGTAGATATTTTTTACAGGCCACAACACTCAGTCTTGTAGCGCATGAAGAAGGCGGTTGTGTCTAACGCAAAACAATGTACGTTATGTGGCATATATTATGAAGATAAGAGTAGTTGAACCCTTGGTGAAATGCTAGTAAACAGCGCCACCACTCCACGCCACTAGTTGGCACCATTCCTCTTGCTCTCCTCGGACAGTACCTGATGGCAATGTCGTGCACGCTGATGTTCTCCTGGGACATGGTGAGGAGGAGGTCAGGTAGTTTGATCTGGAGGAACAGGGGGAGGTCCTGCACCTCCCAGCTCATGTCCAGGAGATGCAGCAGGCATGTCTGAACACAGGAAAGGGCAGGCAGCAGGACCCTGGGGAGGGGAAGGGAAGAACACAAATTAGTTATCAATCAGCACATTTAATGGGAGACGGGAGGAGAGAGCAGAATGGGTTTCACTTACTTTCTCTATACTCACAAACGCTGTGTAATAACTGGCACAGCAACACAGCCGACCAGTATAACTCTTATAACACAGGCTTATGACACGTTATGTCTCTCTATGCAGCAGATTTTCAACTGAACAGGGATTAATGAATACATACTTCTCGTTGAGACTGCTGAAGCCTTGTACTGCCTCCACCAGCATGAGGACTAGTCGATGGTAGGACCTCCTCACCTTCTCTCTCAGCTCCTGCCCACTTCCAGACAACTGGGAGAAATAACTGCCCAGGGAAAACAAACCCTGAATGAGTGTCTTAACAGGAAAATAAGGTGGGAATAGATCATTATATCAATACAAAACAGTGGATCTTAATCAGACCGTTATGCATGCAATCATGAAGCCTTTATGACAGCTACATTACACATGATAAAATCAGTCTTGGTAGGGTCAGACAGACCTGGTGAAGTCTTTCTGGCAGGCCAGCAGTTCCTGTAGGAACAGAATGCAGGGGGCCTGGAAGAGGTGTGGTTTCCCCAGGGACAGTAAACACTGCTGCACCGTCTCCAGTACCTTACACACACTCTGAGCCTGGGCCTTGTTCAAGGACAGCGTCTGCCGGACACTGCACAGGTAGATAAATATAAATACGCACACAAAAACAAAAGGCTTAGCAAAACATAAATCACAACATTGGCTCTAGAGAGCAAGTCTGTTAAATCTAACAGTTTAAGAACGACAATATAATAACACATCTATAAATGAGTAAAAGGAAATCATTGCTTCCTAATCAACAAAGCCAAACAATTAAGCCTTCCAGTGCCCAGTGTGTGGATGACAGTGACACATACCTGACAGTAGTCAGTGTCTGGTCCTTCATGAAGTTGATGATGTGTTTGAGGAGAGGGTAGCGTTCCTTGATAGAGGGGACAGAGCGAGGCTCTTCCACGGAGCGCAAGGAGAGGAGGCGGAGGCGGCCCCGGCTGAAGGAGGGAGCCTTCCGGGGGAAGGTGGAGGGGGAGGCAGGCTCTGCTGCCCCTGGCTGGTAAGACAGGCTCTCTGTGGATCCCAGGAGGCCCTGGCTGGATGGGCCCGGCCCTGGGTCAGAAGCTGTCGAACCTTGGGGATGAACCCTGAAACAATGAGGGCAGCCTGGTCCAGGCACAGCTCCAGACCTTGCCTCACAGCCCCCCACCTCAGAGCCTGCTGCCTGGGAGGACTGGGTTCCCAACGAGGTGCTCGGCTGGAAGTCCCCCTCTGATATGGAGGTGGAGCGGAGGAGGACAGCGCTGCCCTCTGCTACCCTGGAGAAGTCGGTGTCCAAGCGAGAAGAAGCACCACTGGGGGGGAATCTCAACAAAAGATTGGCCTTCCCAAGGACCATCTCAGCTAGAGGAGAAGGAAGTGGCAGGAGGGAGAGATTTGAAGCATTTGTCCATAAATATGCATGATTCTAGTTAAGATATTTGAATCAGTACGTTTAAAATACAAATCAGAAGGGTTGTAGTGCTCACCGAGACCATCCATGGTTACTTCACAGTGGCCCTCCTCCTTCTCCTCCTCAGAGACATTCATTTTGCCCACCAGATACCGCTGCTTCATCTCCAACTGAAAACAACAGAACACAACACACTCACACCACTGATAGGGGCCTCTGATTGTGTTTTATTTGTCTTCTGTGTGGCTGTGTGTATATGCAGTTTCTAGGTTCATTTCCCATAGAAATATAATTAAATTGCCGTATTAAATTGTATAGCCAATGAACCAATCAAAGGGATCATTTGAGTTTAATGATTCACTCAAAAGACACTCACCATCCATGTTTTGATGCTCTCAGCCAGTGAGAAAACCTGCACAAAGTCTTCACTCAGACTCGCCTGACCACCCTGGCTGGCTACTAGTACAGAAGGGGAAGCGGGGGGGGGGGGAATCTAGTTAAAACAGTGGATATCAACAACAGCGCTGAGCACATAACAACCATGATAGGGATTAGCGTCCTATTCTCACTGGCCACCAGTACGCCAGTATACATCCGTATAAGAGCATAGCACAGAACAAAATGTAAAAAAATAAATGATAATAATAATAAATACGTTTTTCACCCCAAGTCTGTAAATATTGAATACTCCTCTTGTAATAAAGGTAGTTATGTAGGAGGAAGGAACTTAGTCGAGAAGAAAGAAAACTCTAAATGTCGCGTCCGTCTGCAACACAGCCCAGGATCGAACCCAGGTCTGTAGTGACGCCTTAGACCGCTGTGCCACTCGGAAGGCCCACCATTTTCATTTTTGCACGTCATCTCCACCTCCCTGTTAAGCCAAAAGATGACGTGGACATGACTCTGTCCCCTGGCTGTTCTTCAGGGAGGTGAGATGGACGAATGCAGAATCTTCCCATGTTTATGATAGGATTACTTTCCAACGTTAGGGTCTCTAACCTTTGCAGCCCAAAGAATCTGTTCTCTGTAATCTGAGAGACCTTGTTAGTCATTAGGTGTAGGAACCTCAAGTCACTTAAATGTAAAGTCCACAATAGTGATATCATTCCAACCGTTCCAGATCCAGCAACAGAACTGCTCTGAGGGGATTTCTGCGATCTGAAAGCGTCACAAAGAAAGTATTTTCAGCCATGTGACAGGACTCTTCTGTGTGTCACAAAGAAAATGTTGAAAATTACTAGGTGTTTACTAAGAAAACACATGGTGAATTGATAATTGGACAGTTATAACCTATGAATTGTCATCTTGTCCCCTGTCTGTGGTAATGACAGTTCTCCATTGTGTTGTTTGCTCCGCAGAAGGTGACGTTTGAGGCTGGACCCCAGCTGCAGTTCCTGTTCCACTCAGACAGCAGCAACAACGAGTGGGGCTATAAGTTCACAGTGACGGCCCGCGGCCTGCCTGATATCACCGTGTCCTGGATGTCAGACCTGCAATACTTTTGTGTATCATTTAAGTGAGATTCTTCAAATAATGGATCAATCTCAGATTAATGGGAAGCTCCTTCACATTGTGGATCTCTGATGAGACCATATCACATATGATCCAAAACCACATATACTAGGGACTAGGGAGGGTAATACTTTAGTGTATCATGAGTGAGATTCTTCAAATAATGGATCAATCTCAGATTAATGGGGGCCTTAACACAAGCATAAAAGCTGATGTTGAGCACCTCAAGCCCTTGACAGTTTCTCACTGCAGGTACTGCGTCGTTCGCAGAGTCATGGATCTATCAATCAAGTTCTGTGATAGTCTCAATACTGTTGAACAGACTAAAAGGAAATGCTTTTCTCATTGAAAGAAACTTAACGCAGCTTTGAGATGTTCCAATGCCACAGCACATTTTGCGTAAGGTAGCACAATGCGGAGAAGATTATATGGACATTTAGAAAATGTGAAAAGGCATCCTGCTTTAGAAAAAGTGAATAGGGGTGAGGTTAACATGGCGCCATTTTTGTAATTATCAAATAAATTAAATGAATCACTCAATCTAATTATTCAATTACCATAGATCCTGAGAGCTTGGTTGAGGGCTGGTGTGTGGTAAATCATGGCTGCAAAGATGGCATTCACCGCCATGTCAGCCTTCCACCCCGCAACTATCTCGTTCCTAATTGGCTGCTTCTTGCAGGCCAGCATGAGGCTTTTCATCAACTGAGTCCTGCTGTCTATTGGCTCCTCTGTCGGGTTCCAGTGACCAAAGTCGTCATAGAATCTCATGAAACAATCAGAACAACCTGGCTGGCATGTCTTCACCTGATTCACAGAGCAAGAGAGAATATTAGAAAGTGCAGTAACCACACATATACAATCAAATACTTTTCTATTTCATTCTGTGGCTGCAACAACATGATGTGACCTGCATTTATGCATTGGCATTCAGCTATGGAGTGAGAGGTATATACAAATATAAACACGGACTCAGTGCTCGTACACCATACCTCATCTGTGTGGACATGGGTAGATTCAATGAGTCCGTGTCTGAAGACAGGCTTCCACAGAGGAGAGGACAGGACGTGGGCCATCTTCCCAGCAGGAAGCTCCTTCACACTGCGGATCTCTGATGACAACATATCACATATGATCAAAAACCACATATACTGGGGAGGGTAATACTTTTGGGTGCAGGCCTTAGTGTGTGAATTAAGAGAAAGAACATAAATGGGGAGATTTTTCTCAATATCTCTGTCTCCATCGCCCTTTAACCCCCTACCTCCTTCCCTTCTTCCACCCCTCTAAATCCCTCCCTCTCACCGTGGGGTGATTTGAGGGCCATGGTTCTGGAGGCCAGGCGGCCCATGAGTCGGGCCACCAGGAGCTGTAGGTCTGACATCCAGGACACGGTGATATCAGGCAGGCCGTGGGCCGTCACTGTGAACTTATAGCCCCACTCATTGTTGCTGCTGTCTGAGTGGAACAGGAACTGCAGCTGGGGTCCAGCCTCAAACGTCACCTTCTGCGGAGCAAACAACACAATGGAGAACTGTCATTACCACATTCATAGGTTATAACTGTCCAATTATCAATTCACCATGCGTTTTCTTAGTAAACACCTAGTACTTTCGGTACTGTCTCGGGTAGCCGTGGTTACCTGCGCACACTGTTCCTGGTACGCACAGTCACAAAAACTGAAACAATATCCGCATCCAAAAACCAACAAGCCAATCACCCTGAAGAGCCTGACTAAATGCTCCTCTGAAGGAGTCATCAAGGCTATCCAGCGCCCTAATACATCGGGAAGACCACACGCGCACTGAGAACACGGAACACAGAACACAAAAGCTCTATTAGAGCTTAAATACCCTCTAGCAGCCCACTTTATCCACAGTCAATGAACTACAGTTCTGGGCAATAGAGAAAATGAGAGGTGCTGATTTTGACCCTTTTCTTCTACAAAAATATACATTTGCTCCCCATGGACTAAACAAACCAACTAGAACTAAACATTTTTCTAGCATATCTAGACTGACTAGCATAGCATTGTGGATTTTCCTTGTTTATCTGAGTTTTTGATAATCGCGATAGTCTCTTTTTTATAGAATGTGTTTTGCAATGTGAAAATGTAGCATATATGTTAGGTATATAGTTTATTTTCCTGTCATGTAATATTTACTTGTCCCCGCCTCTATTTCTAGAAACACCCTGCAGTTGAGCGTCCTCATGTACAATGCTGAGCTGCTCCTATATGTATTATTTTGTAAATATTTTCTGTTTATTGTTCACTAAAAGTTTATTGCAAAGTACTAGCCGCCTGCTGGTCTTTTTACTTGGATTACCTGCCATTTAGGGGCCTACCTTCCCACTGCCCTAATCTCAGCCGTGGTTACCTACCTTTGGCCATTTCTCAGTCCCGACCTTCATGTCGTAGCGGACCTTCCCTCCTCTGGCGTCTGTGAACTCTAGGTAGTCGTATCTGCCAGGATTCAAGAGAACGCTACATGAGGTAATGGAAATGTAAAGAGATTTCCTTAATCTCTTGATGATATTATGTCACATGAAGAGGAATTCAAATAATTACATGCATGCAAACAGTTGGTCAGATATGCTAAGAATAAGAGTATCTGATAAGGCATAATGTTCAATGAAAAGAACAGAAGATAGATAGATAGATAGATAGATAGATAGATAGATAGATAGATAGATAGATAGATAGATAGAGAGAGAGATAGAGAGAGAGAGAGGGGAAAAAAAGAGACAGGAAGACAGAGATAAAGAGAGAGACAGAATGGTGTGTGGCTCTTATGCTCACCTCTTCTCTGTCTCACTGCGTTCGTCAAATTCCACCTCGAAGGAAGTGGCCCCGGGGCAGGCGAAGATCGTGGTCTCGTGTCTGCTGTTCTCGTAGTTATGAGGAGACTCCATGTTCCAGGTCCTCAGGACCACCGGCTGCTGGGGCTGCTGGCAGCTCTCCAGGTCCACCTGGCAGGGACACAACACATATCACATTAACATCACATCTAGGGTTGCAAACTTGAGGTAACTTTCCTAAAATGCTGCAGTTTTCCAGAATTCCTGGTTGGAGGATATATCATATTCTCTCATGTTGGGACAGTTGCTGGAATGTTGCAACCATAATCAAATCAGACAAAAGCAGCATATGGGTTCATTCGGTTCCTTTTACATAAACCATACAGTTCTTCATGACATCAAACAGTCCCAGTCCTCTACGGTAGTATGAAGGCTGACTGACCTTAGAGAAGATGTCTGCCGTTTCACTGGAGAGGTTTTTCAGCAGCACAACCAGAGAGGAGAAACTGGTGAGCAGAATACAGTGAGGGATGTCCAGGAAACACAGCTCCAACAAGAAGATCATCTGACAGAGACAGACCCAGAGGGTTGGTATTAGCATTAACATCTGACAGACAAGAAGGTTAGCATGAGCATCTCTCTGGTTCAGTGTGATGGCACTTTTAGCTCGTTCAGTTTAGGTAGAACATAAAGGCCAGACATGCGACAGGTGGATTTTACAAACTGCTGGGTAACTACTACATGTCCAGATTCGCAGAACTGACTATTGAATGAGTGACATAGCATGCAGTAAGTAATAAGAGGCAAGGGGGGGGGGGGGGTTCCACAGTGATAGAAACAAAGAGAGTGTACCATCTGTCTGGTGGCCATGGCCAGGATGGATCCATTGAGTTTGTCAGTGATTTCAGCTCCACTGTATCTCTGCAGCAGGTCTCCCAGCACGGTCTTAGTGCTGCCCAGGAACTGATCCACATCTACAGGGAGAAAGAAGAGACACACTATTTATTCGCTGTGGATCTCTGTAATTTAATTCATATACAGATTCCCTTCAACCTCACCAAGTGTAATTAAAGGAGTGGTTCATCTTTTTCCCCCCTCCCAAAATCCCTATTGTTTAAGAAAATGGCATGTTAGAGACACTTTTTTGGAGGAATTGGCTTGGTTTTGAGAAACGTACCTTTCCGCAATATACTTCCTCATTGCTTGTTCTGCAGTATGGGAACTACAGATAAACATCCAAAAATACCCAAATTCGTATTTTTTAAATATTTTTTTTTAGAAACTGCAAAGCTCTTAGCGGGTCTTTAGATGCTGCACACATTAAATTATCCGCAAAGTTTTATTCCGTTTTGGACTTCAGCGTTACATTTCCACGTGGGAGCATTTGCCGTTTCTAAGAGGATGTATTTGGGTGCCTTTGGAGCCTTTGTTCATGTTTATCCGTGGCTCCCATACTGCAGAACAAGCAATGAGGAAGTATATTGCAGGTAGGATAAGTTTCACCCAAACCAAGTTCAATTGCAAAAAAAAGTGTTTGGGCCCTACTGTAATAAGCTATTTACGTTGATTTGGTAAAAAAAATAAAGTTAATCAGTCCTTTAATTCAATGACCCACTCTAGCATCCATTGACAGCATTGTTCTATGTAACAACAAATCAAGGACATGCTGTTCATTTATTCCTCTTCAACTAACTAACTAGGAGAGCCTGTACACAGGGATATTGAAAGTCAGACATATTGGTGAGACACTTACATTTGAGGAGAATATCTCTGGCCAGGTCTGCAGCGGTGGGGGCTGCAGCAACCCCTCCTTTGAGTTGCAGGTAACACCAGGAGAGCAGGCTGCCCTGCAGAGCCCAGAACAGAGACAGTAGCACCTTCCTGCTGGCCCCGCCACTCACATCCACCATCATCACCTCACACTGACAGAGAGAGAGAGAGAGAGAGAGAGAGAGGGAGAGAGAGAGAGAGAGACATACAGAAGAGATTACCTTAATTAACACAACATTTTGTCATTACAGTTTGGAACGAGGTCAAGGAAACTGCCCAAAACAGGTGCACTGTTGAGGCCATTTGCTCCACTAGGGGACTCACTTCCCGAGTGGCCACCAGTAGCAAGGTCTCCATGACACTGAGGATGGGGCTGATGTCAAAGTCTGAAGGAGCTCCTTTAGGAGGGAGCAGGAGAAGGCCACTGGGATCCTGGTCACTGTAGCAGAGGAAGGGAAGACAACTGAGCTCTAATTCACCAATTGTGTGTGTGTGTGTGTGTGTGTGTGTGTGTGTGTGTGTGTGTGTGTGTGTGTGTGTGTGTGTGTGTGTGTGTGTGTGTGTGTGTGTATATATACACATTATTACCTGAAGTAATTACAAAGCGATTCAAACGTCAACTTCACAGACTCTGGCTGATCCTCCTCTGTGATGTTTTTCTGAAACAATTAAAAAGAGAATATCGTGTATAGCTGTTAACAGCAACAGAAACAGCACAAAGTTCCCCCAATGCCAATGGTCTGTCAAGCAGCAGATGGAGCTCTTTCCCAGTCACTCACCATCATGTGGAAGAGTTTGTCTCTTCTGCTTTGTTTGTCTGGGAAGAAGATGGCCGCTCCGTTCAGAACGGCTTTCACTGCCTCCTTCCTCAGGGCTTTGTCCACAGTCCCCTCAGCCTCCGGACCATCTACAACTGCTCAACACAACAACACAAATCACGACTTTAAACCTTCTCCACTTCCAATACTCTTTATACCAGTCCCCAGTAGCTTTTTTATCATTTTTTATATTTTCCCTTGCCTTCCAAGAGCACATTGCATTTTACGAAAAGGAACACTGAAACTACTGATACAGCGGTACCATTGTGTGTCTAATAGATGTACAAGGCCTTTACTTTGACAGAGGTGGGTGTAGAGCTCCCACACTGCCCTGGCAGAGTCTGGCTCGCTACTGCTGGATGTGGACGGGGATGCGGAGGCTGATGCTGAGGTTACTGCTCCATCCTCAGTCCCCCTGCTCTCCTCTAGGCCACGGAATTCCAGCGAGCTGGGGCTGGGCAGCACGGCGAAACAGTTCTGGAGCAGCTGAAGCACCAGCACTCTGCTCTTCATCACCTCCTCTCCCTCACTGGGAAGACAGAGCGACAGAAGGTTGGTTAGACAGATGTCATACGCCGATCATACTCCAATCACAGACCACAAAAGCAGCAGTCCCATGTGTGACCGTGTGATGAGATGTCTTCATCCCGAACCACAATGACCACACCATAATTAAACCAACACAAACGTTCACTTTAACTATACAGGAAGGGCCATGGACAGAATAGGTAATCATGACTCATATCTAGTGTATAATGTCTCTCTGTACTCACATCTCCCGGAGTTTGTTATAGAAGCTCCAGAACAGGATGAGGTTGAGGCCACTGAAATCCAGTAGAAACTTCTGCTTGAACAGGGACACATCCTACAGAGTTAGATACAGAGGAGATATATCACGTCTTTATCAAGCTATTTGATGCACAGGCAATCAGCATGATCATCAAATAACATCATTGTCAAATCAATGTTATTCGACTACACCATTTAAAATCTGAGAGCTAAAAACGAATACAACAGCTGTATTGAGAACTGACGGACCTAAATTAAGTTCAGTTCACTTAATTGGCCTTATTAATTTGTCTCCCATCTTGAGCTTGGACTTAAAAGACAGTCAACATGTACAGACCACACTGAGATACGTAGTGTATAAGTGGGCAAATATAATGATTCATTTTATTTTGCTGCAGCAAATAGTGTCTTATAAGCACATTTAGGCTGGGCATTATTAAAGACGCATGACTATGACTGTCGCGGTCATGACATTTTCTCAGCCGGTGATTGTCATGCAATTAACTGCAGGTCTCGCGGTCATTCTCCGCCAACAATTAACAAACACGTTAAGCATCTCCGGCTTCCGCGCACAGCCCACAAGCCACTGATGCAGACCTTTCAAACATTTAAAAAAGTAGAATAAATCCATTTAATATAGCCTACACCTTCACAATAAATCCATTTAATATAGCCTACACCTTCACAATAAATCCATTTAATATAGCCTACACCTTCACAATAAATCCATTTAATATAGCCTACACCTTCACAATAAATCCATTTAATATAGCCTACACCTTCACAATAAATCCATTTAATATAGCCTACACCTTCACAATAAATCCATTTAATATAGCCTACACCTTCACAATAAATCCATTTAATATAGCCTACACCTTCACAATAAATCCATTTAATATAGCCTACACCTTCACAATAAATCCATTTAATATAGCCTACACCTTCACAATAAATCCAATATTTATTTGCTAAATAAACATTATGACATGAAAAAAAAGTAGCCTATTTGAAAAGAATAGAATAGCCTATTCTGGGTCATCCTTATGTTAGGTCCTGATCTGGCTATGTCATATGGCTGTGGGCTATACTAGTTGATTTAGCAGACAAGATTTGCTTATAATTCCAGAGGTATTATTTTATATTATTTTATAGTAAAAAAACAATACAATAAACATAGCTGAATAAAAGAGAAAGGATATTGTCTCCAAACGATTTGAGGGAGAGTGGCTATTCTATGTTGAGCGGTTAACAAAGAAATAGGTACTCCTACATGCCAAATTGACTTATTTATATAAATTTAGTTGGAATACAAAGGTTAGGCTATATGTTTAGATTTTGCAACTAATAATGATTTGAAAAAACACACTTCATCAGTCTCTCATTCACAATTTGACAAGCACTAGATAATACTCTCACTAATCAGACTATTCTCAATTTAGTCTGGTCTTTACATATATTAAATAATATACAGTGGCAAGAAAAAGTATGTGAACCCCTTGGAATTACCTGGATTTCTGCATAAATTGGTCATAAAATTTGATCTGATCTTCATCTAAGTCACAACAATTGACAAACAGTGTGCTTAAACTAATAACAAAGTATTGTATTGTTCTTGTCTATATTGAATACGTAATTTAAACATTCACAGTGTAGGTTGGAAAAAGTATGTGAACCCCTAGGCTAATGACTTTGCCAAAAGTTAATTGGAGTCAGAAGTCAGCTAACCTGGAGTCCAATCAATGAGACAGGTGATGTAGGTGAGAGCTGCCCTGCCCTATAAAAAACACTCAAAATGCAATTCACAAGAAGCATTGCCTGATGTGAACCATGCCTCGAACAAACGAGATCTCAGAAGACCTAAGATTAAGAATTGTTGACTTGCATAAAGCTGGAAAGGCCTACAAAAATATATCTAAAAGCCTTGACGTTCATCAGTCCACGGTAAGACAAATGGTCTATAAATGGAGAAAGTTCAGCAGTATTGCTACTCTCCCTAGGAGTGGCCGTCCTGAAAAGATGACTGCAAGAGCACAGTGCAGAATGCTCAATGGTTAAGAAGAATCCTAGAGTGTCTAAAGACTGACAGAAATCTCTGGAACATGGTAAAATCTCTTGACGAGTCTACTATACGTAAAACACTAAACAAGAATGATGTTCATGGGAGGACACCACGGAAGAAGCCACTGCTGTCCAAAAAAAACATTGCTGCACATCTGAAGTTCGCAAAAGAGCACCTGAATGTTCAACAGCGCTACTGACAAAATATTCTGTGGACAGATTAAACTAAAGTTCAGATGTTTGGAAGGAACACACAACAATATGTGTGGATAAAAAAAAGGCACAGCACACCAACATCAAAACCTCATCCCAACTGTAAAATATGATGGAGGAAACATCATGGTTTGGGGCTGCTTTGCTGCCTCAGGGCCTGGACAGCTTGCTAGCATCAACAGAAAAATTACATTGGAAGTTTATCAAGACATTTTACAGTAGAATGTTAGGCTATCTGTCCGTCAATTGAAGCTCAACAGAAGTTTGGTTATGCAACAGGACAACCCAAAACACAGAAGTAAATCAACAACAGAAATGCTTCAACAGAAGAAAATGTACCTTCTGGAGTTACCTCAACTCGATTTGAGTTGCTATGGCATGAGCTCAGGAGAGCGGTTCACAACAGACATCCAAAGAATATTGCTGAACTGAAACCGTTTTGTTAAAGAGGAATGGTTCAAAGTTCCTCCTGACCGTTGTGAAGTCTGATCCGCAACTACAGAAAACATTCGGTTGAGGTTATTGCTGCCAAAGGAGGGTCAACCAGTTATTAAATCTAAGGGTTTGCATAGTTTTTCTACCCTGCACTGTGAATGTTTACACATTGTGCTCAATAAAGACATGAAAACATACCATTGTTTGTGTGTATTAGTTTAAGCAGACTGTGTTGGTCTATTGTTGTGACTTAGACGAAGATCAGATCACATTTTATGACCAATTTATGCAGAAATCCAGGTAATTCCAAAGGGTTCACATACTTTTTCTTGCCACTGTGTGTACAGAACATCAGGAACACCTTCCTAATATTGAGTTGCAACCCCTTTTGCTCTCAGAACAGCCTCAATTCGTCTGGGATTGGGACTCGACAAGGTGTTGAAAGTGTTGCACAGGGATGCTGGCCCATGTTGACTAATGCTTCCCACAGTTGTGTCAAGTTGGCTGGATGTCCTTTTGGTGGTGGCCCATTCTTGATACACACAGGAAACTGTTGAGTGTGAAAAACCCAGCAGCGTCGCAGTCCTTGACACGCTCAAATCGGTTCGCCTGGCACCTACTATCATACCCCGTTCACAGCCACTTAAATATTTTGTATTGCCCATTCACCTGGTCAGTCTGTCATGGAATGAGCAGATAAAAAAAAGACATGTAATCCATATGCACTTAAATGGCAGACGCTTTTTCTGCGGTTAATTTTCATGCCAGCCAGGTAGGCTACTCTGAAGTTAAATATATATAAATATAGCAAGCCTATAGAAAGCTGATGGGATCCTTTTTAATAGAGGCCATCAAAACTCTGTATTCTTACGCAATTGCATAGCCTATAGAAATGTTGTGCAACATGAACTTATAGGAACACTTATTTCATTCCATGAATTAACCAGCTACAAGGAGCTCTCGCTGTGAGTTCTCGCTGTGCAACAGGTGATCCTATTCCGGTCAAACTCTGAATGCCAGGGCTCTCATGAAGTTTTTGATTCGATTTTCGATTGTATTTGCATTGATGTCAGAATGATTAGAGGGACAATAGAGCGCTAGCTGTTAGCAAGTTTGGTAGGCTACTAATGACTATCAGTGGCATCACAGTTTTGGAGAAGCCTAGTTATCGCTAATCACGGGTCAAATGTAATTTTTCTGCGGTCATAACTTGTGACTGCCAGTGTGGCGCTAATATGCATAACACTTTAATAATAAAATAAAATCTAATCTTACAGTATAATGACTGAGGGTACTACTGACAGTGGGTACCATGTCTCGTGTGAGCTGCTGGATGAAGAAGAGGGTCTTCTTGAGCAGGGTGAGTCCAGTGACCATGTCCCCCTCTGAGCCATCTCCTTGTGGGCTCAGGTCGTCCAGATCATCCAGCCTCTCGGCCCCGGGACACAGGTACCCACTGAAGGACAGGGACTGGACGCCCAGACGCTCTGCACTGTCCTGCCGCGCACACAGGAACTTCACCATCAGGAACTGGGGGAGGGGGGGGAGAGAGTCACTTCACAGTTATCAGTATGAGTGTTACATAAATGTGGATGGTGGGACTATTCTTACACCGCTAATTGATGGATTCACACAATTAACATTACACATTGGGAAACATAGTAATATCTGATTTCTGCACATAGATACTCTTATTTGATTGGTAGATGGGGAGGAGAGGGAGGAGCAGGGGAGTTGAGTGTCAGAGAGAGAAAGTATTGAAGAGTGGTTGAATGAGAGGAGGGAGAAACAATAATTTGGACAGGGCAGAGAGCGATAGTAAAACTAGAAAAAAGAGAGAGATAGAGAGCGCGAAAGAGTGTTGAGTACCTTTGCAACGCGACAAGTCTGCAGTTTGATCTCCACATCGTTCCAGTCATCCTCCAGCTCAAACCAGCCAATGGGCTCATCCTCCGCCTGCAGTGGAATCCTCAGACTGCAAGGTAGGTCACATGACAAACCAGGGGTCAGACATTCGTATGGAACTGTCATATTCATTCATTCGGAACAGGTCACTATACTGACTCTAGTTCAAGGCCTCGAACATGGGTAGGATGTCTGGTGCATGAGACGACTGTACTACTACCGAGTTAAATCCAGAAGAAAATAAATAGGCAGTTCATCGGGGTTCAACAGGTACCACTCCGGGGAGGTCCTTACTTGTCTTGCACAAACTCCTTGTAGTCCTTGTAGTTCCAGGAGTCATACTTCTTAAACCTCTTGAAGTGTTTTTCTGCATCAAAGGTGTCTCCTTCACTGTAGGCAAACACCAGGCCACACTTTGCTCCAATGGCACCTTTACGGACCTGTTGAAAAACACAGATCGTATGGGAGAAAACAGCAAATGGTAGGGAGCAAAAGTGCAAACACACACTATGCCACAAATAGACTGATAGAGGATGCTTAATACTTCATGAGAACCCCATTGCTGTGAACACCAATGCACTATTGCAAGATATGAACACTACACACACACTCACTTTAACCTTCATCTGAGTGACCTGGAAGTTGCTCTGGTCTTCTGTAGACAGGATCACGCTAGCTCTCTTCTTACCACTTTCTGTGAGAAACCCTGTACAGAACATTAGAGCAACTGATTAAGCATGCAAACTCAAACATGCACATACTTGGAGAGCGTGAACGAGAGAGAGAGACAAGAGAGACTGCAGTAACTATACCGTCTCCAGTGGCGGCGGATTCAGTCAGCATGTTCTCTGGTCCCGACTTCTCCTCTTTGCCCTTCACATCACAGGCCTGCAGGTGCAACTGAAGGGTCTTCCCTAGAGTAGGGCACAAGACACGCAATCACTTCAGAACAGCCATATCTAAAGGTCGATGGTCGCAAACCATTTGTAATCTAACTAGGGTTGCAAAATTCTGGTAAATTTCTCCAAATTCACAGGTTTTTCTAGAAAACCTGGTTGGAAGATTCCCGGAATCGGGAGGGAATATTCAGGAAATCCGGAATCCTCCAACCAGAAAATCCAGAATCCTCAAATTCTTTGTAACCCTAAAGTTTTCTTGTGTCCCACAAATACGTTTCTATCCAGGAACTAGTGTCTACACGCGATTCAAAAAGAATCAGGCTTGATCCTGGCCCACCATATTGGAAACACTGATCTAAAGCATAATCACAGCACCATTGCCAGAATTGTCTGGTCAGCAGCCCATTGCCTCAACTACTACGGCCATACGGCATGAGGGACATAGTGGATAAGGTAAGCGGGGTGGCTGAAGACCGGGAGAAGGATACTGTAAGCGGGGTTGGCTGAAGACCGGGAGAAGGATACTGTAAGCGGGTTGGCTGAAGACCGGGAGAAGGATACTGTAAGCGGGTTGGCTGAAGACAGGGAGAAGGATACTGTAAGCGGGTTGGCTGAAGACCGGGAGAAGGATACTGTAAGCGGGTTGGCTGAAGACAGGGAGAAGGATACTGTAAGCGGGGTTGGCTGAAGACCGGGAGAAGGATACTGTAAGCGGGTTGGCTGAAGACCGGGAGAAGGATACTGTAAGCGGGGTTGGCTGAAGACCGGGAGAAGGATACTGTAAGCGGGGTTGGTTGAGGTTACCGTTGCGATAGAGCAGGCGCAGTCTGACTGAGGCCATGGAGGAGATGAGGGACGAGGCTCTGTACTCTGCCTCCAGGTGCTCACTGATACCAGACAGGGATTGGAGGATCTTAGCCACACTGCCCCGGGCCAGGGCAAAGGCCAACAGGGTCAGTTCTGCATCAGGGGTCACACAGCAACTACAGGGGGATGAAGAGAGAAAGAGGGGGAAAAAAATTGTGTGAGGCTGAGAGTGATTGAGTGTAAAGACAAACAGAAAGATGGTGAGTGGGTGTGAGATATACATAAGATAGAGTGTGCGAGAGAAAGAAAGTGCGAGATAGTGTGTGAGGGGGAGAGAAGAGAGAGAGGGGGGGTGCGTGTGTGCATGTCTACACGCGAGAAAAAGATAGTGAGAGTATTTACAAAGAGTTAAGGTAATACAGAGAATATCACCACTCAATCAATGTGCTGATATCTGTACAGACACACTCATACACATGCTCACACACACATACACATGGATTTTGTATAGTAGAAGATACAGTATGTGATGGTAGAGTAGAGGCCTGAGGGAACACATTTAACGTGTTGTGAAAAGTGTTCTGAAATGTAATGTCATGTAATATTTGTAATTGTATATAACTGCCTTGATGTCGCTGGACCCCAGGAAGAGTAGTTGCTGCCTTGGCAGCAGCTAATGGGGATCCATAATAAATAAAATAAATAAAAAATGTCAACATAATCATGTAAACATGGTAGGCTCCGAGATTATCAGCATAGAGAGGCCAGTGTAATGATGTAATCACAGGATCTACGCATTATTCTGCTATTCTCATTTGAATGTTTTTAATTGTCAGTCATACTCATTATATAGTTACTACTACTATAGACTTACTCTGCTATTCTGAGCAGGAACCCGTCCACCTCCTCGAGGATGTTCATGGAGAAGAACTTGGGGAACTCGGTGGACGACGGCGTTAAGGACAGTGGTGGCATGTGCTTTAAGGCTTTTCTACGAGGAGGGAACAGAAGAAACCAAGCTCTCAGACACAGTGCCACAACAAAAAGTCAAGTCAAAGCATTCAATTACTGGTGACAAAAGTGAAATGCTGCAGAACCTCTTCATAATCATGACAACTAGGAGTTGTTCCTGGTTAGGTCAAGTGGTCAGAAAAAAACTCCTGGCCCTAATGATGATCCCTTCATACGCATGCAATAGACCCATTCATAACATCAGAGCCCGTATCCACAAAGCCTCTCAGAGTAGGAGTTTCACCTTTTAGATCATAATGAATAAGAATATATAGGGACAGGTGGGGACCTGATCCTAGATCAGCACTCCTACTACGACCCCTTAATAAGCATGACATAGCACCCTTCCATAACCCTGTCTCTAGTTGGTACTCACTGTGTGCTCTGTAGGACAGTCTGTGCCAGGACAGGGTTGGTCTCCATTGAGGCTGTGACCAGGGAGGTGAGCAGTGACAGGTACCAGATAGCCGAGGCATCAGACACAGACACCTCTTTACTCTTGGTGATCTGGTAGCCCAGGGTCTTCAGCCCGTGGATCCGCGTGTCACAACCATCACTCAGGCACCGCTTGATGTTGATCTGGATGTCTGGAGGCCACAGAGCGGAATGATTTGAATGGCGTGGGATAGGATCCGACAGAAATACTTGACTAATCCCAGAGGGTACATGTCTTCAGTTGGCACACTGAACAAAAACATATTAAACTAAAAACTCTGTCACCAGGGGTGGTCTACGGCCTGATGAATTGAGTAATAAAATAAATAAACACATCTAAAACTAGATAGAAAGTATGCAGAAAATATCATGGATATACGTTTTGAAATAACTGCTCTTTTTCGCCAATGAATTTCAAAATCCCAATGTGGCCCTTGAGCCAAAAAGTTTGCTGACCCCTGATGTATACTGTATTCAAAATCCAGGGAGAATCGATTTCAAACAGAAGCTTAACCAGAGAAGCAGACTTCTAGCCTCCCCAAAATACTAACTGGAGGAACTAGATTAATTGAGTAGTGTGTAATAAAGTAGGAGCTTTCACATTAGACTCATGATCCGGGTGGATTGCACCCACATCGATCTGTATCATTCTTTTCTGGAGTGAAAGGCCCTTGTGACATGCAGGCAGGCAGACAGCGACTGACTCACAGGGGTGAGTGATGTTGGCGTTCTCCAGCAGGGCCACGTAACCTGTGACGTTGGAGGGGATGCGCACATCCTTGATCTCCTGCAGCGATCGCCGGTTCTTGCCCACGGCCACCGACACCAGCTGGGGCATGTAGCTGTGGTCGTTGGATGCCACTGCGATGGCCAGGCGACGCAGCACCACGTCCGGCTTCATCTTCAACCTGAAAATACGACGATAAGGTCAAATGAAAAGTAGGGCCCCGAGTTTAACCTGAGAATGTGACTTGATCAGGTAAAACTCATTGCCCTAAACATGACACTTTAGCCTGGACACAAGGAAATCAAACAACATTTGAACTCAAAGATAATAGTGTACTCAAAGATAAATATATATAAATAAACTACAGAGGTACATTAGAAAGCTAGCCACAGCTCCCTTTCAAGCTGGATGTGAACGGCTTGGATCTAATCCTGATTAAAAAGCCATGCTTGTTAGCTGTTGTCTCTCACCTTATCCAGTGTGAGCGGGCGCTGCCGTCTGACTGCCAGAAGGTCACAGTCTCTCCGTTGGTCATCTTGTGGATGTCCGCGGCATTGGACGAAGCTTCTATGAAGTTGTAGCACTGTGTGACCACCTTCACTTTATCCACCTCTGGGTCCCGGTTCAACTCTGCCCTGTACTGGATGTCTAAGTCTGGGAGGAGGGAGAGAGGAGAACCAGCCCAATGAGACAAACTGAGGTGTTGTTTCATGGTGAATAAAGGGTAAACTAGTATTACAGGACATTCATGATCTGAATATGTGTGTAATTGATGTGTAATAATAGGTTGTTAGTACACGGCAATCTCCTTGTGCTAATTTAACAACATTCATGTTCCCAGAGGGTATTCTATCGATATTTTATAATACTTTTTGTTTACCTTTCTCCTTCTGAAGGAGGAACTCTAGGAAGTCCTGCACCACGGTAGACCTCATGGTACAAATGCTGTTGTATCCCTCTAGAACAGGGAAAGGGATGGCACTACTGGGAATACGGTTCCTGTGGAGGAACTTCAGGATCTTTGAGGCGTGCGCTCCCAACCTGTCTTTGGACTTGGAGAATATGTCAACGAATCCTAAAATAAAGAAGGAAGATACACATATAAGATGTATCATGCTGTTGGTGAACACATCAATCCCTTTTACCTACATCTTTGCCTATCCCTCTGTCCTCTATGCCCTCTGCCCCTATCCTTTCCCCAGTCTTCCTATCGCAACTCCCCACAATGTACAGAATACCCACCACAACATAACTCCCCATTAACCTATAACATACATCAGTATCACATTGGGTCTGTTCCTACCTGGGGTTAGGGTGCATGCCTGGAGTTGTCTGATCACGTGACTCAGCTCTCCCTGTAGATTGGCCCCGTTGGAGTTCTTCAGAGCCATCAGCATGTTCTCGACGTCCACCACTCCATCTCCCTCTGCGTCAAACTGACCAAAGGCCTAGGGCAGGGACAGAGAAACATGAGGAAATACACTCATAGGGACATAGACATTCAACTACGCAGGTTGTTCACCTCTGCTTCAGTCTACACTAGGACGTCACCTGGGTGACGGGGTTAGGAGAGAAGCTAATATTTTTGACACACTGACCTGAGGTAGACACATTGCCAATGCCTTGACCCCCCTGGCCTCTACAACAATCTTCCCAGGAAAGGCCCGACAACTGTCAGCTCAGGATAAAAGTGACACAGACCCTAGAACCAAAACATGGAGCTATTTGATATCTGCCTATGCTGATAATCTGTTATGAGATTACACTATAATTGTTTTGTGTCTCTCTGTCAAACCAGACAGGTATACTGTTTCTATGGATTGTGGATGTTACTGTGAGTCAGGATTCCATAGCATTCTGAAGCATGCCTACCCTGCCATAGGCACACAATGTCCTACATTGACAGAGATAAAGGCAAAGCTATTCATTACGGAGCAGGTCCTATTCATATATCAACTCGTGACAGAAAACGTAGCTAAAAGGTCTACAAAAAGTACAATGCAGCTTGTTGTAGATAGAGCAGAAAATAGGAAGGTTTGGCATCAAAATATCAATGATCACTGACAAACGTAAAGGTCTGACAGCACATAATGTCCCTTTATGGCTCGTGGTGTCGTGACACACTTATTGCTTGGCATGGGTTAGTCAGAGGACATGTAACCAGGCCTACAATGTAAACAAAACACTTTCAGCCACTCAGCTGCGAATCACATAATGGTGGACACTCGCTCTTCCTATGATAACATTGAGGTATAAGAAATATTGTGGGCTTTATATTATGGTAGTTATCGCGGAAATACTGTACCTCTTCGCACTCATCTCGCGGAGCGTCTCGGCTCTCGAGCATCTCGCAAAATTGTTCCACATTTACAGACTCCTCTCCCCGGCTCAACCGGTCCTCGAGCCACCGCACCAGGACACCCTCATTCCCGGCCAGGACCGACTCAGGAATGGCGACCCCCGAGTCGCTAATGCGGGCCGCCGCCTCCCTCAGTTTGACTTGCTCTAAAAGCACCCCTGGGGTAGGTGGTCCGCAGCCCGGCACTGGAGGGTTATTCGATCCCCTTCCACTCCTTCCAGAACCAGAGCCTCCACTGTTAGCAACGCCGACGCCCGTGGCCGCAGAGGCCGGACTGCCTTCCGCGAACCCGGGGCTTTCGGCTTCGACATCCTCCTCGTCCCCACTACCACCTCCGCAGCCGCTCTCTGCGTTTCCCATGTTGTATAGCGGCCTCTGGCTTTCCTAAAATTCGTAGAGGTCCGGTTGGAGACAGTTTTGTAAACGGGATTGAAAAATCCACAGCCCTTTCCAACCTGTGTTCTTCCGTTTCGTTCCACTACCGCATTGACGTTCAGTACGTGCCCTACTAGATCGCTCGCTACGTCATCAGAAACTTTGGACCCAATGGGCGTGTACGTTCTAGGCCCGGATCATGAAATAGCGTAGATGCATATAGAAAACAATATTTGATGTAGGCCTATTCTTATATAAAACTATTCATGATATAGCTGCAGTACAAAACTCTCAGATTCACGATTATACCGTGCATTGCTGAACGTGCGGACACCAAGCCAAACCAGGGAGCTATATAAACTATGTGGTTTGTAACTCTGCACTGATGTGAGCATGCGCAGTGGATTAAACGCATACCCGGAAATAAAAATACAGAAACGGCGATTATTTTTAAACATGTTTAATTAATTGACAAAATGTAACGGCACATGACAAGGAATAGCTGAGCTGCGAAGGCTTCGACATAATGCTAGGGTTTATAATTTAATTTATTTGTGTATTAGTGGCAATACTAATACCACAGATGAGAACATCTTTACTATTACTACACCAGGACTGTGCCCACATCACTGACGACCTGTGCAGCGCATAACCAAAGAGGAGTTATCTCTGTACAGCGGAGAGAACAGCAAGGGCCTTTACCTGTCCATCCAATAATGTTTACATATTTTGCACAACTCATCTCATATGTATATATTATATTCTACTGTATTTTAGTCTATGTCGCTCCGACATTACTCGTCCAAATATGTATATATTCTTAACTCCATTCCTTTACTTTAAATGTGTGTATTGTTGTGAAATTGTTAGATCTTACTTGTTAGATATTACTGCACTGTTGGAGCTAGAAACACAAGCATTTCGCTACACCCGCAATAACATCTGCAAAACGTGTATGTGACCAATACAATTTGTTCCTAGGACAGGTGTTCGATGTAGAAAAAGGGATGAAGCACTATGGACCTAGCGGTGGTTATAATTTCTTTACAGGTGATTTTCTCTACCTAGCTAGCTAACTTAGTTGACTGCTTTGGCTAGCCAAAAGGGACTCCATTTGAAAGTTGCATCATCTTATCCTTTAAGGCTTTAGAAATGTTCTTACACAGATTTTTGAACATTCAAGGCAACTGGGATGCATCCGTGGCAGGCATTGTTGTCACCTTAGCTTGCAACATAACTTCTTGCGTGATAGGAACCCTGAGCACCACCAGCAATCAGTCTACACCACTGAGCACACACCCGTTGTTACTATGACAACTGACTGCTGTCTGAACACATGCAAATCCAAATTGTCACTTGTCTCTTGCTGTTTTGGACAGTCAGTATACCAAAACGGATTTTAAAAAATGATTTGAGCTTTAAGGCCTGCAGTGAGAACAAGCATTAAATGTACATGAAAACATGTACAAGATTATATAGCAAATACACTTCAAAAGATACACAGATTTTGGCAGACTTGTGAATTCATTTTATGCTCCATCTCTGGCCTTTGTCACTAGGGACTTTACAGATACCAGTCTGACCTCTGCTCAGGTGGTGTCCCTGTAAGACTGGCTGACCTTCTATCACAAGGACTACAAGCCTATGGGTGGGTATCAATGCCTGTAGGCCATCGTATCTTCATACGAGGGTCCCATGCATGGTCCATTTGACCAAGGAACTTTTGTTATTGATATTAGCACAGTTGTCATTATTGCACTCAAGACTAGCCTGGGTACCTGGGTGCAGTCTTTCCAACTTCTTATAGAATTGTGATGCATTTGCAAGCAGTGAAGTGCAATGATACTTATTGAACAGACGGGTACCCAGGCTAGTTCATTACATACATGAACATAAGGTTCAAAGGCCCTTGCAGACACCCGAGAACCGAGTTTGTAAAACCCTGTGTTAACCCAAAAGGACAATAATATCCAGAGAATCCTTTGAAAGTTGTGAGATTCAAGTCCTCCCTCTGTGATATGCTGCAGGCAGACAGGTGGGGGCAGTTTTACAGTGACGGTGGAGAGCCCACAGAGGCCTTGCTGCAGGTGGAGGCAGCCCTGGAGGAGGGGCAGACACTCAAGAACCAAGCCCAGGCTGAGAAGTAACACCTCCCAGCCAGCAACTCAGAGTGGAGTGCTGCCAGGAGAGGACGGGTCTGGTGCTCCACCAAGAGGAACTGACATCATGGTGCACAGAGAAACTTTGTGCATGTTTGACATTGCAGTCGGAAGTTCAGGCTACTACCGACTGATTGATCTACAAATCACCCTGAATCATAAGTAACTACTCTTTTATTATTTTTAGATCAGTCAGTAACAATCAACAATATACCATGGATTTGATGTTCTCGACCACGGCCATTGTATTTACTAGCCTAAGGTTGATGGTGGCAATGTGTGTGGGCCCTAACATGCTGAAGGATATCATACACTAGGGGGCGCTAACTCAAGCCTAAATAACATTAATCGTTGCCTCCTATCAACTAGTATGGATAGAAGCATTCACAGCCATCATAGAGATCAGTCTATGCTCTGGAAGCATTACTAGGGAAGTGTATTTTTAAGCATGTAGCTCTGATTGGACTGTTCTTTTCTCTCCTCAGTGGTGGAGTGCAGAGAGACTAGGCCGGCGTACCGAGAGTACTGTTCTCTCTTGGCTCGGGCAGCTCTCACTGTGTATGTATGTGTCCAGAACTCCTCCACAGTGAAAAACCCTAACATCCAGGATTATGAGGGCTGCCCCCCGCTCACGCTGAGTCATGTCCTGTCAGAGAGTAGAGGGTGAGGTTAGACAAAAGGGGGCTCTGTGAAGGCTGGGCCACCTCAC
Source organism: Oncorhynchus clarkii lewisi (assembly GCF_045791955.1). NCBI lineage: Eukaryota > Metazoa > Chordata > Actinopteri > Salmoniformes > Salmonidae > Oncorhynchus > Oncorhynchus clarkii. The sequence continues at coordinate 57,570,650 of NC_092158.1, read as the reverse complement.
ACACAAGGGCCTATACTGTTATCTAAAACTTCCCAAGAGTTCTGAATTAGAATGACTGGATATCTGATTGTCAGTTTGAAGATAACCTCTGTTGAATGGTTTTTGTTCTTTATGCATGTACATTTTAGTTTAATTAATATGCAATATGTCAACTAATTGCAAGTGCAAATGGCCAAATACTGTACACTCAATAATTAGGAATAGAAGGGAAGTGTTTTATACTACACGGAACCAAAATATAAATGCCACATGTAAAGGGTTGGGCCCATGTTTCATGAGCTGAAATAAAATATCCCAGAAATGTTCTTTGCACAAATAGTGTATTTCTCTCATTTTGTGCAAAAATGTGTATTTAATCCCTGTTAGTGAGCATTTCTCCTTTGCCAAGATAATCCATCCACCTGACAAGTGTGGCATATCAAGAAGCTGATTAAACAGCATGATCATTACACGGGTGCAACTTGTGCTGGGGATAATAAAAGGCCATTAATGTGCAGTTTTGTCATGACACAATGCCATAGACGTCTCACATTTTGAGGGATCATGCAATTGGTGTGCTGACTGCAGGAATTGAATGTTCATTTCTCTAGCATAAGCCTCCAAAGTCATTTTAGAGAATTTGGCAGTACGTCCAACCAGCCTCACAACCGCAGACCACGTGTATGGCATCTTGTTGGCGAGTGGTTTACAGATGTCAACGTTGTGAACAGAGTGCCCCATGTTGGCGTGGGGTTATGTTATGGGCAGGCATTAGCAAAAGACAATGAGCACAAATGCATTTTGTTGATAGAAATTTGAATGCATATAGATACCGTGACGAGGTCCTGAGGACCATTGTCACGCCATTCATCAGCCGCCATCACCTCATATTTCAGCATGATAAAGCACGGCCCCATGTCGCAAGGATCTGTACATAATTCCTAGAAGCTGAAAATGTCAAAGTTCTTCCATGCCCTGCATACTCACCAAACATGTCATCCATTGAGCATGTTTGGGATGCTCTGGATAAACAGCGTGTTCCAGTTCCCGCCAATATACTTCGCAGATACATTGAAGAGTGGGACAACATTCCACAGGCCACAATCAACAGCCTGATCAACTCTATGCAAACGAGATGTGTCGCGCTGTATGAGGCAAATGGTGGTCACACCAGATACTGACTGGATTTCTGAGCCATGCCCCTCTTTTCAATTCAGATAATAAAATGCATTGGTCACACATACATGGACAGCATATGTTAATGCTTGTGTAGTGAAGCTTGTATTTTTTTTGGGGGGGGGGGGTCTGAACAACAGACGCATATCTATATTCCCATTCATGTGAAATCCATAGATTACAGCCTAATTTATTTATTTAAATTGACTGATGTCCTTATGTGAACTGTAACTCAGTAAAATATTTGAAATTGTCATGCGTTTATATTTTTCTTCAATTGACCACACACAAAAAGAAACATGTTTTATAAAACACGTTTGTACTTCCATCTAACTGGTAATTGTCAGAGGACATTCATTTGTGGTTAAGACAAAGGACAGGAGCGAACATGTGCCATGAAGTTGTTTTTGTCGCACTGCTTAGCTTTATCTTGGCCAGTTGTAAATGAGAACTTGTTCTCAACTGGCCTACCTGGTTAAATAAAGGTGAAATAAAAAATATATATATATTTAAAAAATGAAACAGACTTGCCAAACGTGGGTCTGTTGTAGACCCACTTCCTCTCTAACCTGTCAAAAATAAAAGTCCCCCAAAATGTATTCCTTTATTGTCCACATGGCACATGTATAGGACTTTTATTTTGACATGATGTAAGCAGAATGGAAGTTGGTCAACAAGAAACACACAATTGGAAAGTCCTTTTGATAATACGATCCTTTAGATATTTTCTCAAATGAACCCAATCATCCTGCCCACCGGAGTAGTAAGTTGAAATGGAATTGTATTTAACTTCTGGTTTCCCGCTTACTGTTTTTGTGCAACCCAATACAATTGAGAGAAATGCTAGTGTATGCTAAATACACTCACGTTGCTAAAAGCAGTTAGTCTTGGACATGTTTGTATTTAAAGTACAGAGCCAAAAACAAGATCCTGTTCTTATTTGATGACCTTTATGTAAAGTCGTCCTCCCTTTCGCAAGGAAGAAACAGGCTAGATATCTGAGCATACTGAAACAATGTGCATAAAAGATTAACAGAGGCAAATATTTCAGTTGTCACAATTACAAAAAAAGCTAACTGCATTAAGTACAAAACAGTTGTAGTGGTCAAAAATATTATACATTTATCTGTACAATTTAACAGACCACTGACAGGCCAGTGGCAACCACCAACTCATTCTCACATTCTCTCCCCTTATGATCAGAAATGTCATGTAATCTTGATAAAGTGCACCTGTTAGGTTTTGAAATCAAGAATCAGAAAAAAAGAAATAAAAAAAATGCCTTGTTTTCTTGACACAGATTAATAAACCTAGTTCTGGTTTTGAAGAAGGCATCAACATTTTCATTGAAATTTCTTTTTAGTCAAGGACTTCGCTTAATCTGGTCCGGGGAAACCAGACTGGTAGGTCAAGACAACACCTGAATTGAGGCAATACCAATTGTTACATATAACAAATCCCCAACAAGAGGACCGTACTATAGGCCCGGATTAAATGGAATGTACATGTCAGTGATCTGGGTGGCAAACATAATTCATGAGGACTATGATATAATAAAAAATGTATACGCTACAAATTAAATGACATGCATTGACAGGCATTTTATCAAACGTATAATTTCATAGCGAGGATTATTTAGCATTTGGGACTAACAAAACCTTAAATGGTAAAGGTTCTCAGCCTTTCCAGTTCTCATGGAAAATACATTGATTACACTTAGTAGTTGAGTGTCTTGTCCCATTTACCGATTAACTGGTGGTCTATAAATGCTTATGAGGTTGTTTTATGCAGTTACATTGAAATCATGTGAATACAATATCTCTTTCTCCTTTTTTTTTTACAAGCAGAGAGTTAAAATTGAGTGTTTCATTAATATTTTAATCAAAAATGTAATGTTGAAGCATTGATTAAAAAATATCTATTATTTTGTGTGTGAAAAAGCTGTAGTCCCAACAACAAAAAACATGATCTGCTTCATAGTAACTCAACTCTATTCCCTTAAAATCCAACACACCGGCCTCTAATTCTTATTAGAACCAGCCACACAGCCAACAGTAAAAAGTTGAGGGCAAAACAAAGTGATCATCTTAAATTGACAGAAGTAGAACAGAGATGAACACCTGAAAACACTACAACAGAGGGGGTAAACCCAGCCCTGCATCACAATAATTTGTTATTTCTATCAGTGGGCACCGGTGAAATTTGTATAGCAATCCTTTCTTTAAAATCCATGAAGGGAAGTCGGGAGAAATGACAGATTGTGATGCAGGGCAGGTCTTGGAGAGCAGCAGGTGTTTTGCTTTCTGTCTCAGCAGCACAGTGCAGTGATGGATTCATTTGATGAGTGGGCCAGTGAGTGGCTGCTACTGGAGAAATACTGTCTGTTCGTTTTTCAGCTCCCAACAGAGACAAGGGTCTAACCGCTCCTGCAATCTGACACCATTACATGTTCATCACTGATTCTCATGATTCCTTCAAACACTTGATAAATTCTATCTTGGGTCAAAACCATGATCAGTCCTTAGTAAGACAATCTGAAGAACATCTCCCCTCCCCCCCAACTAGCCCAGTCCTGGAGTCACTGAGCCACCAAGCAAGCGTTTCATTTAATCCAATTTCACATCATGATGACTGATCAAAAAAACATGTTTTATAAATTCTACTTCATAAGTCCTGCTAGAACTTTAACATATTTGTATAGACTGGAATGACTAGTACAGAGGTTGTGGTCCGTCCGATACTCTGTCCAATAACTTTCCAGGAAGTTAGACCTGGCTGCTACTGCCGCGCCGCCACCTTGCCTGGTGTTGCCCAGCCCACAGTGCCAGGGTGGTGAGCCAGGCACGGCTGGCACCCCATAATGGGAAGATGAAGGGGGAGGGAGGTTCGGATGGATGGAGGGCATGCTGTCCGGTGCTGTTAGGACACCCCACCCAGAGTCAGCACGTCGAAGCAGATGTCACAGACCCTCACAGGCTTGTTCAGGTCAAACTTAATGATGGGGATTTCCTTTATGGAACACTTGTGGCAGAGCAAGCGGCCGCAGTGACGGCTGGGTGGAGACAGGGAGCAAGGGGAGGGGGGAGCGGAAGGAGATGAGTAAGAAGAGCAGAGTGGGGGAGACAGAGTTAGGTATTAAAGGCCAACAGGACAGACTTTCACTTCACTTAAAAAGGGGCAATCAGATGTTCTAACGATAAAAGCACCACCCGCCACTGTTTTGGCAAAATAAAATAAAAATGTAACCACTCAAATTCAGATATAATATTTGACAAAAACTATTTCAAACCTTGTGTGGGAATACTTTGGAAGAGATTAAATCACATGGAACTGATTTGCTGGAGTTTTTACAGTCGTATGTCCATAAAAAAATAATAATAATACAATCACCTGCGAGTCGCCAGTTGGGGAACCCTGCTATAAAGTATTTGTTTATATTTACAATGTAAAACATTGGAGTAAAATAAGCTGATATTTTGGGTTCTGAAGTTCAACCAAGCTCACGGAGGCATTAATCGTGCTATATTACTCAAGGATCAATGGCGATACCATTAATTCATTTGTAAGTTAATAAACAATGTTGCAGATTGCCCCTTTAAAAAGGACTGAAGCAGTCTTTATTAGTAAACAGTTTTTCCGGTTCTTACCAGTGATGTTTTCTTGTGGTGACTCCAAACTTGGCAGCACATTCATAACAGTTTGAGCCATCACACCACGGGGGCTCTTTGGACAACATATCTAAAACACACGAAAGGTAAGGTCACCTGCATAACCCTGGTTATCTGTTAATATGAGTGAGATGTATCATGTGGGGTTTGCTACTCTATTGGAAGTACCTATCAAATGCTTCTCTGTCGTAAACAGACTGGTAGCGGCGAATGAGGAGACACCCTCACTTCCATAAAAGGAGCCACTTTCCCATCCTCTGGTTATCCTCAAGCATGCTTCTCTTTCTCACGCTCTTGCAAACAGGAGAATGTGGGATACAGCTCAGTCATTATCAAAGAACCGGGGTTACGCAAATAACCTTAAGTTCTCTTTCAAATACACGTGGGGATATGGCCTACTCCGGTTTGGCAAAGCATCCTCTCCAAAACCAGGGTAGTCCCAACATCAGCACCCCTCAGGTCCCAAAACTATAGGAGTATGCACCGAGAAGGTGCAGGGACACAACCCATCGGGGAAAAAATTCAAAAGTGAAGGAAGCCCAGTACATGCCGCACAAAAACAGTGCACAAGAGGTAAATTTGTCTGCAGGAGTGCGCTCTTCAAAGCCCCTCCGAAGGCCATCACCCTTGCCATTATAAATAAATATAAATGGTCCCCATGATCAGGCAGGATATAGTCGAAAAGAGAACGATTAGGTTTCCCCAGCGCCCGCTGTCGGGAAAACTGGAGCAGTGCATACCAAAACTGTCTAGACTGACAGTCCGCGCCATAGCAGTCAGAGGCAAGAGACCATAGGCACGGGGGAATAAGAGCCACAGTGGATGGCAAAAGAGATTGCCCTACTGCTCCATGTGTCGATGAGACCGGAGGGAGTGCTGACATGCTGACTTCTACCATTGGCTAAAAACCTGAGAAGGCGCTGGGGGGAGAGCTTGAGGGAGGCGGGCACTCGGGGGAGGACACACATAGTGTGTCTACTCCATTCTCTCATATGAGCACAGTCATAAAAGTGAGCTTCTGCACAGATAGTTTTTTTCTTTCTTAATGCTCTGCATTCCCACTGCTGCGAAACTCAGAGTGGAAGGAGTAGCAACCGTTAAACCCAAAGAGAAAGAGGGTAGGGCAGAAAGCCGTAGACCCAGCACACTAGCTTCCTCAGCCACAAGGGCTGCGCCCTAGGTTGGCCGACCCTTACCTTCCTTAGGAGGGTTAGAGGGCTGGATCCTTGATGCGGCTGCAGTGTAAAACTGCTTCCCAACAGGTTTGAACTGGTTCAGGATCCTAGCCTGAGTTTTGGCAGACTGTTGTGTTGCAGAGGACCTCATTCCCCCAAGGCCAGCTCTTTGTTCCCTGCCAGCTGTGAGCAAGATGCAGGAACCAACAGGCTGCCACAGGGGCCCAGGTCTGCGGGGCAGCAGAAGTTGAAGACTTCGCCACCTTTCTTGCGCATCTCACACTTGTGCCACATGGCGGCGACTTTTGTTGTTGGCTATGACTGATACGTACTTCTGGAGGCTGTGCTATTAGGATACGGAGTGAAGACAGTGCTTGTTGGCGACTAACATATAACTCACACAGCCTTGGTTTGATAATCAAAAAAGGTGCAGAGGGCACAACTGAACATTATGTGAACCATACCAGATAGCCAAGTGGTAAAGCCACCCTTGTCCCGTTAGCTAGCTGTTTCAAGCCATCTCGTGGACCGGATCACCACCTAGCAGAGCCGGCTCATTAAGCACAACGCAATCAATGCTAGGCAAACTAAATACCAGAGCTAAGCTAGCAATAGCCAGACTGGTTAGCTAGCTTGTTTTAGCAGTGAGTACTAGTAGACTGGCCAAGCACAGGCCGGTACTCAGTAAAATCTCACTCGCAGGACTTGTTAGAGAATTTCCCATTGCAGGGGCCATAACTCTGGGGGAAAAGCATTACATAACCAGGTTATGCGTGCTAGTCAACGCTTAGCCATGAGGCTTTAGGTGTTGCTAGCTAATGTTCACTCACCTAGCTGCAGAATGGCCGAGCTTGCCAGCACCACGTTAGCCAAAGACAACCGAGTGAATAGCGTTGTTTCTTCGGGTTTGAGAGTCTCTTTTTACCATAGGACTGACTGTAAGGTGTAGCTGGTCAGTTTAGCCAATGAAAGCGAGTGAACGTTAGGTGTACTAAAACGAGAGAAGCTTTTCAGCATTGCTGCAAATTAGCCTTGAAAGGCCTGAGCTACTTCACTAGATGACTCGCGGCTAATGGCTAGCTGAAGTGAGCACTATGTATGAATGCTATAGCCGTGAGGCTAGTGTAGACATTAGCTAGCTAGCATCCACTTCGTGAGGCTAAGCGTAATCTCCAGCTAGTATAGTGCTATCCGAAAGTAACAGCATGGGTGCATTGTTCAAAATCGGGCTGAAAATCTCCACAACCATAATACCGTGACACTAAACCAGTCAGTCGAGTCAACACAAAGGAGTGAACATAGGTTGTACTAAACGAGAGAAGGGAGCAAGCAATACTACCGTCTGGGCAGGTAGGGAACTTGTTTCTGCTTTATCTAGCCATGCTAATGCAATGTATGTGTAGGTAGGAATGCTAGTGTGGTTAGCCTGCTTTCCAGCGAGCTAGCCACTGTAAGATAGCTAGTTAGAAGCCTCGGGGCTAATGCTAGCTGGGGTGAGCATAGTAATGCGCGCGCTAGCATCTACCTCGTGGCTAAGGAATGCTGTGTCTAGCATAGTGCTAGCCAAAGGGAACCGCATGGGGGCAGTTCAGCTTAGGGTAGGTATTCTCCCACGACTGCAGTGTCGTGAGGTTAGCCAGTCGCTCTAGTTAATACAAACAAATAAACTTAGGTTAAACGAGACAAGAGAAGGGAGCTAGCAATATTACTGTGTTGCAGGTAGTAATGCTGGTGTGGTTAGCTTTCCTGTGGAGTTAGCTAACTAGCAGTTACATTGTGGTGAAGGTATGCCGTGGCGAGCTCAGTGTTGGCTGAAGGAAACCGCGTTGGGGCAGAGTTGCCCTTCAGATTATGCTCCCGCGACCGACGGAGCCTTGATGCAGAGACGGTCGGTCTAGTTAACGCAACGGGTAAACGTAGGTTAAACTAGACAAGAGAAGGGAGCTAGCAATGCCACCATGTTGCAGGTAGGGTATTCTAGTGAGGTTAGCTTACCTCTCAGCGAGCTATCCATGTTAGCCTTGCAGTGTGGGCTAACTGAGTCTCAATAGCTAGCCGTGAGACAGAAGTAGAAAAGGAATTTCTACATGAAAAAAACCCTTAAGATTAGTACTCAACTAGCGATATCCTTCACGGTTCACTTGTAAGCAGATTAAGCAGGCAAACAGGTATCCAGCCGATATGAGGAGAGCTAGAGTAGTGAGGAAGAGAAGCAATAAAAAACAAAGGGTGGGAGAGCGGCTCTTTTTGATAGGTATTCCCAAGAGAGAAGGCAGTCCTAGCGATACATCGAAACGAGTATTTGAAAGCAAACACAATGAGAATTGCTCCCCTTCTTAAAAATACCTTAAAATTGTACCCACCATGACGATCATGATTAATGCATGGATCAAATGATCAAATAAACTCTTCTCTATGCTTAACTGATATATAACTACTGTAAACTACAGACTACAGTGTTCTTATGAACTGTACTCTATGCTGAACTACTGTACAACAAACCAATTGCAGCGAATAGCATATCTATTCAAGGAGTACACCAGGACCAAGCGTCTCACCTAGAAGGCGGAAGAGCAGCTGCTTGGTGGCTACTTGGTAGTTGAAGATGTTGATTCCCTGGTTGTTGTTGAGGCCCATACGAGCTCCAGACCTCACAATGGCACGACAGAGGTTAGCATTGCCCTTCATGTAGGCCAGCAAGATAACTGAGGAACAAAAATGTTTGATGTTATTCTTTAGAACAGGGGTGTCAAACATATGGTCAGCGGGGCAGATCCCGCGGGTGGTTTGAGCAAAACATTTATTTTCAGCCATTGAAATTACTTAAACCAAATTGAAACGGTGTATAAATGATAATGGATCTACCTACATTTACAGTCTTCATTCTGTCCAACTTGCTACGAGTCATCGAAACGAAAGCTAGACAGTCAGGGAGCATCAAATTCCAAAAGCGAAGGAAAGAGGACTATTTTTAGCTAATTTTGACCGTGAGGAAATATAATACATTTTATGTTCGAAACCACTGTTCTAAAGAATAACATCTTAACATCAGTAAGAACAAGAAAGAGGAGAGAGCACACCCCCATCCACATCAACAGGGCTGTAGTGAAGCGGATCGAGAGCTTCAAGTTCCTTGGCGTCCACATCACTAAGGAGTTAACATGGTAGACACACACCCGCACAGTCATTAAGAGGGCATGACAGCACCTCTTTCCCCACAGGAGGCTGATAAGATTTGGCATGGGCCCTTAGATCCTCAAGAAGTTCTACAGCTGCACCGTCGAGAGAATCTTGCTTGGCTGCATCACCGCTTGGTATGGCAAATGCACCACCCTCGACGACAAAGCGCTACAGAGGGTGGTGCGGACAGCCTATTACATCACTGGGGCAGAACTCCCTGCCATCCAGGACCTCTATATCAGGCGGTCCAAGTGTAAGATCAGAACAATTGCCAAAGACTCCAGACAACCAAGCCATAGACTGTTCACTTTGCTATCGTCCGGTAAACAGTACCAGAGCATCAGCTCTCGGACCAACAGGCTGCGAGACAGCTTCTATCCCCATAAGAGTGTTAAATAGCTATAAGACTACTAAAAATAGTTAAAGGTAGAATGTGCAGAAATCGTTAAGCAATTTCCTTGTTGCTAAAATTCTAAAAGTTCACCCAATTTCAATTTATGCGACAAAACAAGCAGTCGTGTAGAGAATTATTGTACCATCTAAACTGCTGTGAAATATATTTTCCATAACCCAAAATATTATATTTTCTGCTGTTTGAAGCTGGTGTCCAAAACCAAAAGTAAATAACGCAAAAATGAAACAAGCACGGGAAGCATAGATATAGCGCACATTAAACAGATCTACTGCTTTTTAGACTTGCCTTCATAGAAAATGACAAATCAATAAATCACCTTCCTATGTGAATTTGGTCGGGTCGCCCAAAAAGTTACATATTGCAGCTTTGATCAATGGTTACCCGGACTATCTGCACTGATCCTATCTTGCAGTGACTATGCACACAAACAATACTATATACAGTGCCTTCAGAAAGTATTCACACTCCTTGAGTCTTTCCACATTTTGTTGTGTTACAGCATGAATTTAAAACCAATTAAATTGTGTCACTGATCGACACACAATACCTCAATGTCAAAGCGGAATTTTGTTGGTAGACATATTTGGAATGTAAAGATACCTTAATATAAAATGAAAAGTAAAAGTGAGTCACCCAGTAAAATTCTACTTGAGTCAAAGTACATATAATTTACAAAAATCCTTTATAGTAAGCAAACCAGACTGCAAAATGTTCTTGTTTTTTACATTTACGGATAGCCAGTGGTACACTCAAACACGCAGACATAATTTACAAACAAAGCATTTGTGTTTAGTGATTCCGCCAGATCAGAGGCAGTAGGGATGTTCTCTTGATAAACGTGTGAATTGAACCATTTTCTGTCCTTCTAAGCATTCAAAATGTAATTTTACTTTTGGGTGTCAGGGAAAATGTGTAAAGTACATTACTTTCTTTAAGAATGTAGTGAAGTAAAAGTCAAAGTTGTCAAAAATAAATAGTAAAGTACAGATATACCAAAAAACAAATGAAGTAGTACTTTAACGTATTTTTACTTAAGTACTTTACGCCACTGAATGCCTTTGGACAATAAGTATTCAACCCCTTTGTTATGGCAAACCTAAATTACTTCAGGAGTAAATATACTCTTAACAAATCACATAATAAAAGTTGCATGGTCTCATTCTGTGTTCAATAATGATTTTTGAGCAACTACCTCATCTCTGTACCCCACACATACGACCATAGTGAATAGTAGTGAATTTAGAGCACATATTTAAGCAAAGTCCAGGAAGGTTTCTCAATGCCTTGCAAGAATGACACTAATTGGTGGATGTGATTTTTTATTTTATTTATTTTAAATAAGCAGATGCTGAGCATGTTGAAGTTAGTTAATTAGGCTTTGGGTGGTGTATCAATACACCCAGTCACTACAATGATAAAGGTGTCCTTCCTAACTTGCAGGAGAGGAACAAAACTGCTTAGGGATTTAACATAAGACCAATTGGTGATTTTAAAACAGTTACCGTTTAATAGTTGTGATAAGAAAACGCCGATACCAATTACTGGAGGACCCAAAAAATCCAATACCGATTAAAATCGGTATAATATTTTTTATATATATATACAGTGGGGCAAAAAAGTATTTAGTCAGCCACCAATTATGCAAGTTCTCCCACTTAAAAAGACGAGAGGCCTGTAATTTTCATCATAGGTACACAGACACAATGAGGGAAAAAAATCCAGAAAATCACATTGTAGGATTTTTAATGAATTTATTTGCAAATTATGGTGGAAAATAAGTATTTGGTCAATAACAAAAGTTTATCTCAATACTTTGTTATATACCCTTTGTTGGCAATGACAGAGGTCAAACGTTTTCTGTAAGTCTTCACAAGGTTTTCACACACTGTTGCTGGTATTTTGGCCCATTCCTCCATGCAGATCTCCTCTAGAGCAGTGACGTTTTGGGGCTGTTGCTGGGCAACACGGACTTTCAATTCCCTCCAAAGATTTTCTATGGGGTTGAGATCTGGAGACTGGCTAGGCCACTCCAGGACCTTGAAATGCTTCTTACGAAGCCACTCCTTCGTTGCCAGGGCGGTGTGTTTGGGATCATTGTCATGCTGAAAGACCCAGCCACGTTTCATCTTCAATGCCCTTGCTGATGGAAGGAGGTTTTCACTCAAAATCTCACGATACATGGCCCCATTCATTCTTTCCTTTACACAGATCAGTCGTCCTGGTCCCTTTGCAGAAAAACAGCCCCAAAGCATGATGTTTCCACCTCCATGCTTCACTGTAGGTATGGTGTTCTTTGGATGCAACTCAGCATTCTTTGTCCTCCAAACACGACGTGTTGAGTTTTTACCAAAAAGTTATATTTTGGTTTCATCTGACCATATGACATTCTCCCAATTTTCTTCTGGATCATCCAAATGCTCTCTAGCAAACTTCAGACGGGCCTGGACATGTACTGGCTAAAGCAGGGGGACACGTCAGGCACTGCAGGATTCGAGTCCCTGGCGGCGTAGTGTGTTACTGATGGTAGGCTTTGTTACTTTGGTCCCAGCTCTCTAAAGGTCATTCACTAGGTCCCCCCGTGTGGTTCTGGGATTTTTGCTCACCGTTCTTGTGATCATTTTGACCCCACGGGTGAGATCTTGCGTGGAGCCCCGGATCGAGGGAGATTATCAGTGGTCTTGTGTGTCTTCCATTTCCTAATAATTGCTCCCACAGTTGATTTCTTCAAACCAAGCTGCTTACCTATTGCAGATTCAATCTTCCCAGCCTGGTGCAGGTCTACAATTTTGTTTCTGGTGTCCTTTGACAGCTCTTTGGTCTTGGCCATAGTGGAGTTTGGAGTGTGACTGTTTGAGGTTGTGGACAGGTGTCTTTTATACTGATAACAAGTTCAAACAGGTGCCATTAATATAGGTAACGAGTGGAGGACAGAGGAGGCTCTTAAAGAAGAAGTTACAGGTCTGCGAGAGCCAGAAATCTTGCTTGTTTGTAGGTGACCAAATACTTATTTCCCACCATCATTTACAAATAAATTCATTAAAAATCCTACAATGTGATTTTCTGGATTTTTTTTGTTCTAATTTTGTCTGTCATAGTTGAAGTGTACCTATGATGAAAATTACAGGCCTCTCATCTTTTTAAGTGGGAGAACTTGCACAATTGGTGGCTGACTAAATACTTTTTTGCCCCCCACTGTGTGTGTGTGTGTATATATATTTGTAATAATGACAATTCCAACAATACTGAATGAACACTTATTTTAACTTAATATAATGCCTAAATAAAGTCAATTTAGTCCCAAATAAATAATGAAACATGTTCAATTTGGTTTAAATAATGCAAAAACACAGTGTTGGAGAAGAAAGTAAAAGTGCAATATGTGTAATTTAAGAAAGCTAACGTTTAAGTTCCATGCTCAGAACATGAGAACATATGAAGGCTGGTGCTTCCTTTTAACATGAGTCTTCAATATTCCCAGGTAAGAAGTTTTAGGTTGTATTTATTATAGGAATTGTCGGAATAGTTATCTCAGTATTGCCAGCCTAATCTTGGGAGTTGATAGGCTTGAAGTCATAAACAGCGCTGTTCTTCAAGCATTGCAAAGAGCTGCTGGCAAACGCAGGAAAGTGCTGTTCCAATGAATGCTTACGAGCCTGCTGCTGCCTACCACCGCTCGCTCAGACTGCTCTATCAAGTATCAAATCATAGACTTAATGATAATATAATAAACACACAGAAATACGAGCCTTAGGTCAAATCCTGAAACTATCATTTCGAAAACAAAACGATAATTCTTTCTGTGAAATACGAAACCGATCCGTATCGAACGGGTGGCAACCCTAAGTCTAAATATTGCTGTTACATTGCACAACTTTCAATGTTATGTTATAATTATGTAAAATTCTGGCAAATTAATTAAGGTCTTTGTTAGGAAGAAATGGTCTTCACACAGTTCACAACAAGCTAGGCAGCCCAAACTGCTGCTTGCACTGAATGCAAGAGAAGTGACAATTTTCCTAGTTGATATTGCCTGCTAACATGAATTTCATTTAACTAAATATGCACGTTTAAGAAAATATACTTGTGTATTCACTTTTGGCAAAGTTGAAGAAGGCTGTGATTCGATGATAAATTAACAGGCACCACATTGATTATATGCAACGCAGGACAAGCTAGTTAAACTAGTAATATCATCAACCATGTGTAGTTAACTAGTGATTATGTTAAGATTTATAGTTTTTTATAAGATAAGTTTAATGCTAGCTAGCAAGTTACCTTGGCTCCTTGCTACACTCACGTAACAGGTGGTCAACCTGCCACGCAGTCTCCTCGTGAATTGCAATGTAATCGGCCATAATTGGCATCCAAAAATGCTGATTACCAATTGTTATGAAAACTTGAAAATCGGTGATGCCGATTAATCGGTTGACCTCTAATACTAACCTAAATGACAGGGAAATTAAGGAAGCCTGTATAGAATACAAATATTAAAAAACATACATTCTGTTTGCAACAACGTACTTAAGGAATACTGCAAAAAAATGTTACAAATATTTTTTGGGGTCCTGAATATAAAGTGTTATGTTTGGGGACAAATCCAACACAACACATCAAGGAGTACCACTTCATATGTTCAAGCATGGAGATGGCTGCATCATGTTATGGGTATGCTTGTCATTGGCAATGACTAGGGAGTTTTTTGGGGGGGTAAAAAGAAACAATATAGTCATAAGCACAGGAAAAATCATAGAGGAAAACCTGGTTCAGTTTGCTCTCCAACAGACACTGGGAGACAAATTCATCTTTCAGCAGGACAATAACCTATAACACAAGGCCAAATCTACACGAGTTGCTTACCAAGATGACATTGAATGTTCCTGAGTGGCTTAGTTAGTTTGACTTAAATCAGCTTGAAAATGTATGGCAATACTTGAAAAATGGCTTTCTAGCAATGCTCAACAATCAAATTCTTCAAGCGCTGTCAAGCTAAATAATAAAAATGGCCAAATAATGTACAATCTAGGCGTGTAAAGCTCTTAGAGACTTATGGGAAAGTGTTCATACATTATTTAAAAAATACATGTTATCAATATGCAGGCCTGGGCAATTACAGTCCTCAAGGGCCTGATTGCTGTCAAAGTTTTGCCCCAGCTAACACAGCTGACTCCAATAATCACCTAATAATTATCTTCAGTTTAGAATTCAATTTGATTAATCAGCTGTGTTTGCTAGGGATGAGAAAAAGTGTGACACCAAATCAGGCCCTTGAGGAGTTGCCCACCCCCTGCACAATTGTTGAATTTAGTCTGTAAAAACAACAAGGGGTATGAACACTTTCTGAAGGCACTGTAAATGTCATTAAAAATGACTTACACAAGTCAGACATTTGAGAATAAGGCAGCTGTTAGTAAGGACAGAAACACTCAACCCAAAGGGCCTTGAGATCCTGCCAGTCAGATAAAAGATTACCTCAGCACCCTGCTCTCCTTCCTACCGGTGTTCAGGGCTGGGCGAGATATGGCCTGAAAAATCACATCTAGACTTATGGGTGATTCATGATATACATCTCGATATGAAATGTTCTCTCTAAATAAGCTTTGTTGTACAGTCGTGGCCAAAAGTTTTGATAATGACAAATATTAATTTCCAAAGTTTGCTGCTTCAGTGTCTTTAGATAGTTTTGTCAGATGTTACTATGGAATACTGAAGTATAATTACAAGCATTTCATGTGTCAAAGGCTTTTATTGAAAATTACATGAAGTTGATGCAAAGAGTCAATATTTGCAGAGTTGACCCTTCTTTTTCAAGACCTCTCTCTGCAATCCGCCCTGGCATGCTGTCAATTAACTTCTGGGCCACATCCTGACTGATGGCAGCCCATTCTTGCATAATCAATGCTTGGAGTTTGTCAGAATTTGTGGGTTTTTGTTTGTCCACCCGCCTCTTGAGGATTGACCACAAGTTCTCAATGGGATAAGGTCTGGGGAGTTTCCTGGCCATGGACCCAAAATAGATGTTTTGTTCCCCAAACCACTTAGCTATCACTTTTGCCTTATGGCAAGGTGCTCCATCATGCTGGAAACGGCATTGTTCGTCACCAAACTGTTCCTGGATGGTTGGGAGAAGTTGCTCTCGGAGGATGTGTTGGTACCATTCTTTATTCATGGCTTAGGCAAAATTGTGAGTGATCCCACTCCCTTGGCTGAGAAGCATGACACAGGACTGATGGTAGTGCTCACCTTGTCTTCTCTGTATGCCCCAAGCAATCAGAAATGGGATTCAGAGAAAATGACTTCACCCCAGTCCTCAGCAGTCCAATTCCTGTACCTTTTACAGAATATCAGTCTGTCCCTGATGTTTTTCCTGGAGAGAAGTGGCTTATTTTGCTGCCCTTCTTGACACCAGGCCATCCTCCGAAAGTCTTCGCCTCACTGTGCGTGCAGATGCACTCACACCTGCCTGCTGCCGTTCCTGAGCAAGCTCTGTACAGGTGGTGCCCCGATCCCGCAGCTGAATCAACTTTATGAGACGGTGCTGGCGCTTGCTGGACTTTCTTGGGCGCCCGTATGCCTTCTTCACAACAATTGAATCGCTCTCCTTGAAGTTTTTGATAATCAACTAAATGGCAATATCCTTGCCTGCAAAGCCCTTTTTGTGCAAAGCAATGATGATTGCACATGTTTCCTTGCGGGTAACCATGGTTGACAGAGGAAGAACAATGATTCCAAGCACCACCCTCCTTTTGAAGCTTCCAGTCTGTTATTCGAACTCAATCAGCATGACAGAATAATCTCTAGCCTTGTCCTCGTCAAAACTCACACCTGTGTTAACGAGAGAATCACTGACATGATGTCCACTGGTCCCTAAACATGAATGGTCTCAGGATGCTTTACTGTTGGCATGACACAGGACTGATGGTAGCCTTCACCTTGTCTTCTCCGGACAAGCTTTTTTCCGGATGCCCCAAACAATCTGAAAGGGGACTCAGAGAAAAAGACTTCACCCCAGTCCTCAGCAGTCCAATCCCTGTACCTTTTTCAGAATATCAGTCTGTCCCTGATGTTTTTCCTGGAGAAAAGTGGCTTCTTTACTGCCCTTCTTGACACCAGGCCATCCTCTAAAAGTCTTCACCTCACTGTGCGTGCAGATGCACTCACACCTGCCTGCTGCCATTCCTGAGCAAGCTCTGTACTGGTGGTGCCCCGATCACGCTGCTGAATCAACTTTAGGAGACGGTCCTGGCGCTTGCTGGACTTTCTTGGGCGCCCTGAAGCCTTCTTCACAACAATTGAACCGCTCTCCTTGAAGTTCTTGATGATCCGATAAATGGTTGATTTAGGTGCAATCTTACTGGCTGCAATATGCTTGCCTGTGAAGCCCTTTTGTGAAAAGGAATGATGACGGCACGTGTTTAATTGCAGGTAACCATGGTGGACAGAGGAAGAACAATGATTCCAAGCACCAGCCTCCTCTTGAAGCTTCAGGTCTGTTATTCGAACTCAATCAGCATGACAGAGTGATCTTCAGCCTTGTCCTCGTCAACACTCACACCTGTGTTAACGAGAGAATCACTGACATGATGTCCACTGGTCCCTTTGTGGCAGGACTGAAATGCAGTGGACATGTTTTTTGGGGATTCAGTTCATTTGCATGGAAAAGAAAGACTTTGCAATTAATTGCAATTCATCTGATCACTCTTCATAACATTCTGGAGTATATGCAAATTGCCATCATACAAACTGAGGCAGCAGACTTTGTGAAAATTAATATTTGTGTCACTCAAAACTTTTGGCTACGACTGAACAAGGTAAAATACAATGCATTGCAAACAGTCTGCAATAATTTAATAAATTCAGGGCTTGTGAAATTGTACCTCGGATAAATATAAGCCTTGCACAACCAAAAGACCAACTAATAAGGTATTATTTGATCAATATAGTTTAATCTAATTTTTGTAATATTCACTGATATGGCTTTCAAATATGTCTATGTAAATGCCCTTTTTGTTAAATATTTCAACCGGAAACATGCATAATGCACATTCACTAATAATGATTAACTTCTTAATTTATAGAAAATAAACACAGGTCTCAAACAATCTCTCAGCACAAGCCCACGTGCTAGTCAGTAGCCAGCTAATCTTTATAATTCAAGTTTAGCCAAATTGGATCCATTTGCTAGCTAACAAGGTAGAACAGTTGAATTGTTATGAAAACACTTCTGTCCGTCTCCAACTGAATGTAAAGCATGCTACCGTGTGCACTTTGTTCAGATGTTAAAATCTACCTTATTTCTCGGAATGAGAACGAGTTGCCAATTCCTCATATAAATTGTGCTTTATGCTTATTGCACATTTATAAAACAAACTAGACAGCCAATATAACAGTCTTTGGCTAAAATGCTACCAGTGTGCGACAAACTGAGAATTAATTTTCCAGAATCAATGTTCTTAATACTCCAGTTTTAGTAGTTTCTGCTCTGCGTGCAATTTGAGTAGTTGATACATAAACAAATGTATCATTAGAAAGGTTACAGTAAAATAATGTCTCAAAGTCTTTCGGTGTCAATATGACTGACACTGTGGGACCAAAACTGAAATAGTGAGTTGAAACCGCTTGTCAGAGAGGAAGAAGTGATCTCAAATCATTTTTATTGTGAGTGGCAGGGGAAGGGGCTTGGTGTGTAAATGGGAAGGTGTGCAGTCACAGCAGAAGGAGCGAAGGAGATGAGACCAAAAAGACAACAAGTGGACATAAATGCTAAAAAACAAAATGATTTTTGCAATACAGGTATCTGGAATATCACCCTAAAACATTACATTTGAATTAAAAGTGATATATTACTCAGTCCTACCTGTGTTCCCTTCATTGTCCGGTTTGTCCAGAGGGTACTCAGGCATACATTCCAAGAACAGTTCAAAGATGGCCGCCGCATTCTCTTTCCCATATTGCCCCAGAACGTGCATCGGTGAC
Source organism: Oncorhynchus clarkii lewisi (assembly GCF_045791955.1). Taxonomy (NCBI): domain Eukaryota; kingdom Metazoa; phylum Chordata; class Actinopteri; order Salmoniformes; family Salmonidae; genus Oncorhynchus; species Oncorhynchus clarkii. The sequence continues at coordinate 57,552,084 of NC_092158.1, read as the reverse complement.
TGGCCCCTACAAAACAAAAAATAGCTCAGTGAACAAACACATTAAGCCTTTCCCTTTGTCCTTCAACATCTTGATCTTACTTGCTGTTTTTAATGTAAGAGCTTCGGCAAGGAAGATGACCAATGTGTTTTTACATTAAGTAAATCAATTTGAACTGTAAAACAGAACTGAAGTACTGTTGAGGGAGTGTACCTGAGATTGAAGGCCTCCGCATCAATGTTGGACTCTGTGAGAAGGGCACGCACGTTATTAAGGCGACCCTGCATTACGGCCAGGTGCAGGGCTGAGGAGAGAAAATACCTGAGTATTAACACGAGCTAAACTGAGATGAGAGACAAAGAAACAGTGAAACAAGAGAGTGCAGGGTAATGGCACTGCATAGCAGAATTTCAAACTAATTCAATTTCAGGAGTTGGAAAATTAATCTAAGCTGAAACAGCCCCATCTACGGTTGTGTCCCAAATGGCACCATCATCTCTACTTCCCTGGTCAAAAGTAGTGCACTATATATAGGGAATCATAGCTATCTCAGAACAGGTGCCATTTGTGTTACAGCCTAGATTACGGCTCAGTCAGTACCGTTGTTGCCATTCTCATCCAGAGCGGTGAAGTCCACTCCATTCTCCAGCAGCACAGAGCAGACAGTAGCCAGGTCCTGCTGGGCTGCCAGGTGTAGAGCTGTCTGTCTGTGTTTGGTCAGCTCATTCACTTTGGCCCCTGCCAGCAGCTGCAATGGACATACAAGAGTCAGATAAGAGTCGAAATCAGACACACAAGCATCTCAGACATGCACACAGACATTGGTTGCATTCCAGGTTGTCTCTTTTACATTTGAGTTGCGTATCTCAGAACAGCATATTAAATGTGGTTCCTGACATTAAACACTTCACAATTTGATCGTCTGCACACCATGACTGCAATTATGACGAAACACCCTAGACAGACAATTGGGGCTCTATTGTGCTGGGTTTGGATAATACCACCACACAGTTACAGTATTAAGCCATGGAGCATGTTGATTGGCCAGTGAGTGGTCAAGCCCACGTCACACCTGTAAGTTATAAATGCATCAATTCCCACTGTGCTACAGCGCCACGCAAGAGCGCCAAGATCGACTTAGGCTTGCTAAAATAGAGCCCAAAGACACAGCTATTCACACAATTACAGCTTCTCACACTGGTGAGAAAGCCGCTTAGCTACTGGTGAGGAGGTAGGGTAGGCATCATTACTAGGTTGCGGACGATGATCTCAGAGCCAGCCTGAACAGCCAGGTGTAGAGGAGTCTGCTTGGCAGCGTCCTGCACCCGGGAGTTCACGTTGGCCTGGACACTGATCAGGAACAGAACACTCTCGATGTCAGAGTTCTGCACCGCCACATGCAGGAAGTTACGCCCTTTGTTGTCCACCTGAGAGGAAAGAGAAGGATGGTGGGGGTTAGACTTCATCATACACAATGTTTGTAACAAAGTAGGGATGGGCACGGTTATTTAAATATCCGAACTGACGTTAGGATTCGGCCTACTTTTAACTCTTTACACTCGTACCTGTATACGGACTCAAAATAGCAGATTTGAAAACTGATAAGCAGCTAAATTGGAACACAGTGGCTGTACAGTAACACCTTATACATTATGTGAGAGCTCAAGGTCTCCACTTCACAGCGCAGTATTGTTTTGACTGACACGAGAAAAGAAGTTACTCCCATCACTCCCGCTAATTGGGTGACATTGCAAATGTTTTATCGTCGGAGTGAGGGAACTGCTTTAAATAGGACTCAAAGTATTTTGAAAGAGGATTATAATAATTACCGCGTTGATGTCAAAAAACGTGCACTTCACATATCCAGATCATAAAAGTAATGTCATACACAGTGTCAATGTTTATGATCACTATGCTTGATCTAAAGCTACAAGATGACATAGCATCATATGTTGGGTTGTTCTGAACAGAATGAGGCTATGTTTGTCGTATTGTGAAAAGATTTGGCAGGGAACTCGACTTGAACGCACCGGACTATTCTAGGCGCACTACAATTACGATCGTATTTTGTAACATGTTGGCAATAGAACACGCTTTCAAATGATGGCTCTATCCAGAGAAAGTCTCCAATTAAGTTTAAAATATATATAAAATGTAATATTTATTTAGATTACCCAGATAATCTAACCCCCCCCCCCCCCAAATATATAATTTGAATAGTGAAATAATTTCAATTGCCCATGCCTGTGTATGTCTCTCACCTGTTCGGCAGCCCCGGGCTCTCTCTTGAGGATGGACTCTGCAGCCTTGTTGTTTTTGTGTGTCATGGCGCAGGCAAAGGGGGTCATGCCCAGGCGATCACGAGCGTTCAGACGTATGTCCGGGTGGGATATGAGCTGCTGGATGATGACATTGTGCTGGTTGCTAATGGCAATGTGGATAGGCGCTCGACCCTCTGCGTCCTGGGTAGACACAGCTCATATTAGCCACAATAAACGGGGTTTGATGGGACAGACACGAGATACTCCTCACTCACTCATTCATCACTCACTCATTAAGCATGCTTTTGGACCACGACTCTCAAAGTGGAAGAATCTAATAAAAGTGAGGAGTGGGAGATGCCTGTGCTTAAAGGAATGACTGCCTGGTGAAACTGACCTGTGGATTGACAGTCAGTGAGACTGCATATGCTGAAAAACTGCAGTAGACGGCCTAGGAGGAATAAAAAGTCTAAGGAAGTAAGTAAGTAAGTAAGTGAGACATACCTGTGTGTTGACATTTGCCCCAAACTCCAGAAGGCACTGCACCACCTCCTCCAGCCCCCAGCTGCCTGCCAGATGGAGGGGTGACTGTCCGTCCCTGGCCTCCTCATCCCCCTCTCCGTTAAGACCTGGACGCCGTGGGCTGTTTACGTCACAACCACTAGAGGAGAGACCGGGTTAGATTAGACATTAGGCACAGATCACACTGGTTAATCATGAAACTACTTCCTCTTGCTGACTCATTCAGAACCAAGATGGATTCCTCAACTATGCTGAATAAAAATATTTAAATAACGCAACAATTTCAAATATTTTACTGAATTACAGTTCATATCAGTCAATTTAAATAAATTCATTAGGCCCCAATCTATGGACTTCACAAGACTGGGCAGGGGTGCAGCCAAGGGTGAGCCTTTGAGGGCATAGGCCCAGCCACTGGGGAGCCAGGGCCAGCCAACAGAATAGATTATTCCCCACAAAATATATTTATTACAGACAGAAATACTACCCCCCAATATGGTGGTCCTGGGCTGACTTGGTTACACGTGGTCTGCAGTTGTGAGGCCAGTTGGACATACTGCCAAGTTCTCTAAAACGACTTTGGAGGCAGTGTATGGTAGAGAAATTAACATTAAATTCTCTGTCAACAGCTCTGGTGGACATTCCTGCAGTCAGCATGCCAAATTGCGCACTCCCTCAAAACTTGAGACATCTATAGCATTGTGTGACAAAACTGCACATATTAGATTGGCCTTTTATTGTCCTGATCATGCTGTTAATCAGCTACTTGATATGCCACACCTGTCAGGTGGATGGATTATATTGGCAAAGGAGAAATGCTTACTAACAGGGATGTAAACTAATTTGTGCACAACATTTTTAGAGAAATAAGGAACATTTCTGGGATTTTTTATTTCAGCTCATGAAACACGGGAGCAACACTTTACCTGTTGTGTTTATGTTCAGTGTAGATTCAACTCTGGAATCTGGAATCTGGAGAATTATCACTCCATAAATAAAGAATGGATAAATGGGACTGCTGAAAGGTGCTAACATGGCAGCTAGTGTAAAAGTTGGCCAAACTCTATAGGTGTCTGTGTTAAAGTAAATAAAGTGTTTGAGTTAGCAGCCAAACAACAATACACTAATAAGCGGCCAAATTGGAACGTAGTGGCTGTACACTAACGTGCGATACATGACATCAGAGCTCTGGCTCTGCACGTCACATCACCATATGGGTTTGAACGAGCACCGTGCCCCCATCCCTCACGGTAATTGGGCAACATTTGCAATGTTTTGTTGTCCAAGTGAGGTTAATGCTGTAAATTAAGATGACTCGATGCATTTTGAAAGATGAGGCATTGAGGATTATAAATCAGGGATGCAAACTTGTGAGGGTCCAAAAAGGTGACAAAGACATTTAGCACAGAAAAACGCAAAAAAAATAGCCTATTTTCAGAGTGGGGTTGTCACAATACCAACATTTTACTAATGTGATACCAGGCTAAGTATCACGATACCGAGTAGTATAGTGTCGTGACTTTACTTTCATTAATCTAATTACCTATTTAATCCACAAAATATGTTGACTTGTTACTCAATTAAATGAATTGTTACAATTAACTCATTAGGATTTGGGGCACCACGGAAGAAGTTGTTTAGAGAGTTACCATCTCCCGAATTAAACTTGAAGGGCCCATTTCATCGATAAACAGCCATCTTCATAATTATTACCTCTTATCATCATTCTGACCATTCGTAAACTTCTTGGATCTGCAAAAACCCCAGCCTACATCATTATTCAGTACTACACATACTGGTTTAATTATTTATTTACTCGCTTACTAAATAATAACACAATAAACATACACCCTTTACATGAAAAAGGTCCTTAGCGGACTGACAAGAAATGACTGCTTGTTACAACAGATACAGTTGAAGTTGGAAGTTATATACACCTTAGCCAAATACATTTCAACTCAGTTTCACGATTCCTGGCATTTAATCCTTGTAAAAAAATAACTGTCTTAGGTCAGTTAGGATCAACACTTTATTTTGAGAATGTGAAACGTCAGAATAATAGTAGAGAGAATTATTTATTTCAGTACATTCCCAGTGGGTCAGAAGTTTACATACACTCAATTAGTATTTGGTAGCATTGCCTTTAAATTTTTTAACTTGGATAAAACATTTCAGGTTGCCTTCCACAAGCTTCCCACAATAATTTGGGTGAATTTTGGCCCATTCCTCCTGACAGAGCTCCTGTAACTGAGTCAGATTTGTTGGCCTCCTTGCACGCACACGCATTTTCAGTTCTGCCAACACATTTCCTATAGGATTGAGGTCAGGGCTTTGTGATGGCCACTCCAATACCTTGACTTTGTTGTTCTTAAGCTATTTTGCCACAACTTTGGAAGTATGCTTGGGGTCATTGTCCATTTGGAAGACCCATTTGCGACCACAATTTGGAAGACCCATATAGCCACAATTTTCCGTTCTCATGATGCCATCTATTTTGTGAAGTGCACCAATCCTTCCTGCAGCAAAGCACCCCCACAACATGATGCTGCCACCCTGTGCTTCACGGTTGGGAAGGTGTTCTTCGGCTTGCAAGCCTGCCTCTTTTTCCTCCAAACATGATGATGGTCATTATGGCCAAACAATTATATTTTTGTTTCATCAGACCAGAGGACATTTCTCCAAAAAGTATGATCTTTCCCCCATGTGCAGTTGCAAACTTGCGTGCTATTGTTTGATTTTCCCATGATGTCAAGCAAAGAGGCGCGGTGTTTGAAGGAAGGCCTTGAAATACATACACAGGTACACCTCCAATTGACTCAAATGATGTCAATTAGCCTATCAGAAGCTTATAAAGTCATGACATAATTTTCTGGAATTTTCCAAGCTGTTTAAAGGCACAGTCAACTTAGTGTATGTAAACTTCTGACCCACTGGAATTGTCATACAGTGAATTATAAGTGAAACAATTGTGTCATGCACAAAGTAGATGTCCTAACCAACTTGCCAAAGCTATAGTTTGTTATATACAGTGGGGAGAACAAGTATTTGATACACTGCTGATTTTGCAGGTTTTCCTATTTACAAAGCATGTAGAGGTCTATAATTTTTATCATAGGTACACTTCAACTGTGAGAGACGGAATCTATGACAAAAATCCAGAAAATCACATTGTATGATTTTTAAGTAATTAATTTGCATTTTATTGCATGACATAAGTATTTGATCACCTACCAACCAGTAAGAATTCCAGCTCTCACAGACCTGTTAGTTTTTCTTTAAGAAGTCCTCCTGTTCTCCGCTCACTACCTGTATTAACCGCACCTGTTTGAACTCGTTACCTGTATAAGAAACACCTGTCCACACACAATCAAACAGACCCCAACCTCTCCACAATGGCCAAGACCAGAGAGCTGTGTAAGGACATCAGGGATAAAATTGTAGACCTGCACAAGGCTGGGATGGGCTACAGGACAATAGGCAAGCAGCTTGGTGAGAAGGCAACAACTGTTGGCGCAATTATTAGAAAATGAAAGAAGTTCAAGATGACGGTCAATCACCCTCGGTCTGGGGCTCCATGCTATATATATATATATATATATATATATATATATATATATATATATATATATATATATATATATATATATATATATATATATATATATATATATATATATATATATATGAGAGAGAGACAGAGAGAGAGAGAACGAGGACACTTATCGTGGATACATTCTAGGACTGTCCTCATATTAATCATATAACTTGCACACGAACCGTAGCCCGTCAGTTCCCATTGATGATGAGCGTAGTATGATAGTCTCACTTTTACTTGCTTTTCTCAATATCTGACTTAAGACAGCTAATCAGCTGTACCAGTGATTATCTGAAGTGAGCTTCTCGCCTCTTCCTCCTCGTGTTGGTATTCAGGATTCAGACAACGATGTACATAAGCTACATCTCTTCGTCTCTCTAGTCCAAAGGAAGTTGAGTTCATTTCTTCACCTCGTGTTGAGGTTCAAAGCGTCAACCATTTCCAACATGAAGCTACCCGCCTCACGTTTCAAGGTTGAAACCTGTTCCAAGTCTTTATGCACTCTTGGTCATGGTGACAAGCTCTCTGACCTCACCTCGGGGCGTGGCTACTTAATGTGCAAAGGATATGATTACAAGTTCTCTTATGACTCCTAAATTCACATTCCAATCTTAACAAAATGACTTTCATAATTTGTCATATTGTATGCACCACATATTGGATGAAAACTTGACAGATTACAGTTACAGTATTCCAAGTTACAGTATTTCAACTGACATCACAAATGTAAAAAAAACCAAGTTAGTTTTCTACATCTACCGACTGACCATTCCCCACATTCTTCTGTTAGAAATATTGTTCCGATATTCACTTTTTGGACATTAGAGTTTTGGGTGGGCAAAAGTCTCTAGACAAAGGCATTCCTTTGGTTGATACTAAAACGGAGAAAGAGAGAGAGGACAAGATCTCTCGTGCTTAACTTTACGACCGGGTATGAACGGTCAACCATCCAGCACCCTCCCTCTCCCCTCTGTGGGAGAAAGAGAAGCCTGGTTCCTGTCACAATCCCACCAAATTGGAACGTGATCCTCACAGGACAGTCATGACAATAGTGATACCACAGGGTTTGCCACGCCAATAATTAAACAAATATAACAAACCCCATCACTGTCTGCACACCACAGCTTGCCATCATGTCTAAATAAGATTTCAAAACTGATGGCGATGCGCAGAAAGAACGGACGATAAGAAGCAGCTGAGTAGGCTAATGGCTGGTTAGGGGGATGCGACTGGCTGCTCACAGCTGTCATACAGGATATTGGATGAAGCACCCATTCTGATAGAACATATCTGACATCACGCTCTGAAATCTGATATTCTATTTGTAGGGCAGGGGTGCATTTTGTGCTCAGTCATTCATTTCGAGAGAGACGGTAGTGATCACACAGGGAATATATCTGTTTGCGGCCCTCTTTTATAGCTCAATGGGAGATACGCTCTGCTTCTGCGCACTTTGTCAGACCCCCTCATGACTTTCTATGCGCACCAAAATTGTGATCCATTTCTCTGAATTGCCTTGTGAAAGCTTATGCCTAAGACCGTATTTTATAATGTAGCTAGTCATGTTGGCAACAGAATAAACTTTCAAATTATGCCCACCTTACGCAGATTGCGATTTATACTACACCGTTTTTGGATTGCCTAAAGAGTAATTGTGTGATGGCAGGGATGCAGGGATGTGTTCCAAATGACCTTAAAGTGTGCTTGCTCTATTTCCTAAACGGCACAGCTAAGAGAGCTCCAAAAAGTACCTTATAGTTGAAGAATCTTCTTTGAGTCATAGAAGCGCATTGAAATGTCTTAGGAACTGTGCACACTTTGGAAAGGTGTGCACCCACTTGGAGACACCAGTTAGTCCTCATTCAAACCCTTGTAAATGTTTTGGTTGCACCTAGCCCACATTTTCCAGGAATAGTCTCCTGTTACTGAATGTATCCAGAGGTAGGGCTGAGCGGTGTACCTTATTTTACTATATACCGGTATTGATGCAAGGACCAGTTTGGGTTTTTACTTTACCTTGTATTATGGAATTTTAATGTTTGGTTTGTAAAAATGTGATATGCCGTGTTTTACGTACATCTTTATAGTTTACACCACTACTTGAGTCATCCCTCTCCACTCGCTCTCTCAATGCCACTTTCCACACAGACCTAACCCTGCCCCGTCACTCAAGGAGCCCATTTGTTGTTGCTTGACCGGGAGGGACTTGTGTTCAGTCTGCATGGTCAATGCAGCACATGCAACAATGTTGATGGCAACGATGTTTAGGGCTTTGCTTATTAATATAAATCCACAAGCGTTCTATAATTGCACAATTAGTTTGTGTTTCTTACTTCTGCAAACAGATAGCAAGTTTAGCTAAATTGTGCAAACATCTTAGCAAGTTTAGCTAAATTGTGTTAGCTAGCTCAGTAATAAATCTACTGAATCAGAACTATACAGCCTGATACCCGTTATGGCGTAGGCCTAAATCAGCATATTGTTTGTGCAACAGTTTCTTCTAAATCAAAGAGGAATAGCCAATGCATGAATATGTTGGCAACATGAAAAAACATTTAATGTAGGCAAAGATTATAGAGTCCCTTAGAAAAACCACTGACCAACACTTTGGTTCCTACCCAGTCACAATAACTCCTTGGCATTTTCATTCGTTGTCATGGCAAACACTGTATTCAAAGTGCCCTCAATGACTTATATTCTAACTAACGAATTTCCATGATTCCAACAGTTCACCCAAGTGTTTTGATCTAAATTGCAAGTCAAATAGCAATTGCAACATTAGGTTAAAAATAAGGCCTTTTTTGCTCATATCGTGCAGATATGAAAAATATTGTGATACTATATTTGGGCCTTATTGCCCAGCCATATCCTGAGTATTTTCAGAATTAGTTACAACAAATGGCGCAAAAAGTACAGTAAATGCAAAAGGCACAACAGTGTAATGTTTGGATTCAGTCTTGTGTCAGGTGAACTGTTAGACCTTTGGTCTAATAATTTGTATGGACAGTTGAAGTCGGAAGTTTACATACACTTAGACTGGAGTCATTAAAACTTGTTTTTCAACCACTCCACAAATTTCTTGTTAACAAACTATAGTTTTGGCAAGTCAGTTAGGACATCTACTTTGCGCATGACACAATACATTTTCCAACAATTGTTTACAGAGATTAATTTCACTGTATGACAATTCCAGTGGGTCAGCATTTTACATACACTAAGTTGACTGTGCCTTTAAACAGCTTGGAAAATTCCCGAAAATTATGTCATGGCTTTAGAAGCTTCTGATATGCTAATTGACCTAATTTGAGTCAATTGGAGGTGTACCTGTGGATGCATTTCAAGGTCAGCCTTCAAACTCAGTGCTTCTTTGCTTGACATCATGGGAAAATCCAAAGAAATCAGCCAAGACCAAATTGTAGACCTCCACAAGTCTGGTTCATCCTTGGGAGCAATTTCCAAATGCCTGAAGGATATCACGTTCATCTATACAAACAGTAGTACGCAAGTATAAACACCATGGGACCACGCAGCCGTCATAACGCTCAGGAAGGAGACGCATTCTGTCTCCTAGAGATGAACGTACTTTGGTGCGAAAAGTGCAAATCAACCCCAGAACAACAGCAAAGGACCTTGTGAAGATGCTGGAGGAAAAACGGGTATAAAAGCACCTATATCCACAGTAAAATGAGTACTATATCGACATAACCTGAAAGGCCACTCAGCAAGGAAGAAGCCACTGCTCCAAAACCGCCAAAAAAAGCCAGACTACGGTTTGCAACTGCACACGGGGACAAAGATTGTACTTTTTGGAGAAATGTCCTCTGGTCTGATGAAACAAAAATATAACGGTTTGGCCATAATGACCATTGCTATGTTTGGAGGAAAAGGGGGGCGGTTTGCAAGCCAAAGAACACCATCCCAACCGCGAAGCACGGGGGTGACAGCATCATTCAGACAATAATGATTTACAGTATCGATCAGGTCATTACCACTAAATTAATTAATAGGGAAATTTTAGGTGTGCCGCAGAATTGTATATGCCATCAAGATGCTACAAAAAAATGTAATGTTGGAAACCACTGCTGTGTAGCTCAGTTGGTAGAGCACAGCACTTGCAATGCAAGGAATATGGGCACATTGAGGGATAAGGGCATTAAAAGGTGAGGTGCCACTCTCAGATATAAAAAGGCAGTTAATATATTTGCTATAAAGAAGGATGAGTATAATTTGCTGTGAGACCACAGTAAGTGCTGAGTGCAGCCACCCGTTGAGGGATGAGTGCGTTAGAAGGTGAGACGCATCGGCAACACTCGCTCCATTATATAAATGTGTTAATTTGATCAAAAGGAATGAGTGCGTTGTGAGGGATGAGTGTGATCAGACAGACCTGCGGATGAGGAAGCAGGCGGTGACCTCGTTGTTCTCATCCACAGCCCTGTGGAGGAGGGTCTGCTGACAGCCTGAGGGACCAGAGCTCCAACTGGTGGCATCACAACCGTGTCGGACCTACAGTAGCAGAAACAAGCAGACATTCTCATACCAATCCCACTCAAAACTAGGACCAACCAGAAGTTCTCTCCTGACCTGGATGACTCCTGGCCCTACTCATGACATACACGTTATTGACTAGAACACTTGAGGCTCTCACATACAACCATCATGGGATAACATAGTCTCTTATTTACATTCATCTGTGGGCTCCCACTTCCACAACCACCCCCTTCCTCTTCCTCCCCCCATCGCTTTCTCCTTTACCCCCCTCTTCCTCCCCTCTCCTCCAATCTCACCAGTGTGGACGCGATGTCCTCGAGACCGTTCTCCAGGGCCAGCCACAGAGGGGGGTGTCCCCTCTCGTCCACCACGGACATGTCGGCCCCCCGTGTGCAGATGGCGTCCACCACCAGGGGGAGTTGGTTACTGATGGCCAGCTGCAGCGCCGTCTCACCCTCCAGGGTTCTGCAGGGAGAGATTTTTTTTTATACCTACTTACATAAACACCTCACAGAGATACTCAGCCAATGTGTAACACTACAGATCATATCACCTATGGCTTGTGCTTCCATACATCTTTGCATTGTTGTATAAAATGGGAGACTGCTCCACAGTTTCTTTATGATACGTTATCTGACTTTTATGATGGCAAATTAAAATTCCCCTTGAGGGGAAATAAAGAACTGAGAAATGCATCTGCTGGTTTATGAAGCTCCTGATCCGAGTCCTCCTACTTGACATTGATGTCAGCCTGGTGCTCCAGGAGGAACAGGGCACTCTTGCTGTCCTGTCTGCGGATGGCCATGTGCAGCAGGGTCTGACCGTTGGACATGGTGTCGTTGATGGACGCCCCAGAGCCCAGGAGTTGGGCTGCTATGGTGTGCATACCTGAGGGACAGATGAGAGGACACAGACATACTGAAAGCTGTGGATCCCGAATGGCAGTGAGGTTGAACACATGATCTGATGCAGATCATTGTTCCGTGAGACCAAACTACCTTTTAAAATCCTGTCAATTGCACATCTCCACTGTATTTGTTCTGTATCTTTATCTAAGAGATAGGGAAAAGCCCAAAAGAAGCAGGTGCAAAGCACAGGCAAAGCAGTGGAGCACACGGCAGGAACCAGAACTCAATCTGGGATAATCTGTAAAGGGAACTACTGCTCGACTCCAGCGTGGACTACGTCTATAGCAGCGGTTCCCAACCTTCTCCTTTCCGGGGACCACCAAATTAGTCAAAAGCTTGAGGACCATTTGCAGAGTCAAAAATCATTTTAACAAAATCTCTTGGCAGTCAAATGTAGTACATTTTAGCAGTGAAAGGCCTATTATTAAAATTTGCATTGTGAAAAGTAAATGTAAAAATTGCTTAAAATACTATAGGAAGTATTAATAGTAATTAGGAAGAAAACAAATCTATTTTTTTTACATTTAAAATGTGCGGACCCACAGGTTGAAAACCACTGGTCTATGGACGATATTTTAGGTTGGACTATCATGACTAGAAACGTTTGGCTGCACATACCTCCTCTGTTTGTCTCGCTATCCATGGCATGCGAGACTGGAAAAGGAGGAGGAAGTGTGAAGGTGTGAGCCCTACAAGGACATGAAACTACTCCGCTTTTAAAGTGATACGCCGCAATTTTGGCAATTAAGTCATCTTTCTACTTACCCATGAACTGAACTGGTGGAGTACCCGTAGTCTTCCAATGACTGGAAGTCTACAGGTACATTAGCATATGCTAGCGTACCTGTAGAGTTAGAGTCATTTCGCTTACGCTTGTTAACATTGGCTCATAAAATGACCTCTAATTTCCTTCATACTGGACGCAGAGAGATACAAATCATGTCCACAAATTAATCAGATTCTGGTTATGTAGACAAAGGTCATAATCTCACAGTATCCCTTTAAAAGCATTTTAAATTGATAGAGCGTCGGCAGGCTCTTTCACACTGACATAGCTAGTAGCTACCCATCTGATGAGTGTAGCGTATTTTGTTGTTGGTGAAGCCTACCTGTCCAAAGGGCTAGGCCCAACACCGTCTGGTCCATGGAGTCTTTGAGGCTGAAGTCTGGGATGATCTGCAGGTTGTTGGTGGCGTGAAGAGCATTGGCTGGAAACACCAGGGAATAAAATTGTTGGTATGCAGGTAACAATTCCAATTTTCACTCTGGGTGTCAATCATGTTCATTCATCTCCCTGGGCTGTTTGACACGGAGATGCTGCCCACTGTCCACTAACCTACCTTTCTGCTCCAAGATGACTGACACCACGTCAGGGTGGTTGTGTACGATGGCCATGTGGAGCGGGCTCTGCAGGGACACCCCCTGGGCCAGGGCCTCGTCGGGGAGGGCCTTCTGCGTCTGCAGGTTAGGGTTAGCCCCCTGATGGAGAAGCTCTGCTGTCAGGCCAGCCAAACCACAGCGACACGCCGTGTGGAGAGGGGTCTCACCCTATGGGGGAGGGGAGGAGACACACACAGCGTCAGACATACAAACAGACAGGATGGGGGGGGGGGAGGTTTAGCTTGTATGACGAAGTAGTTTGTGATGCAGTATAACTTTTAATTCACTATTGTACTGTAGTGTCTGAAGTAGTAATTTGTGATGAACTGGCAGAGGTATGATGTTTCATGTGATCCTGCAGTGCATCATTGCATACCCATTTGTTGGCATGGTTGACCTTTGCCCCATGTGTGGCCAGGAAGAGGGCAGCAGCCTCACTGCCTACACCCGTTGCCCTCTGCATGAGACAGTTCTCTGAGGAGGAATGGAGGGAAGGAATAAGCGAGAGAAAGAAAGGGAAAAAGAAAGTAAGATTCAAAAACATAAGTGCACTGACTTCCGTATTGTTTAATACTTTATATTATTGCATCATGTTCATCCAAGTTACAAATCATACATTAACATGTATACATTTTAGCATGTTCCCTTCAAATTAGACATTTTACCTGTGGTTGTGTCTGGTGCGTCTGGGTTACTGCCTCTCTGGATGAGCTGTGCTGCAAAGCTGTTTTCATCAAACAGTGTTCCATTCTCCACCACCGGAGCGTCGTCCTCAAAGGGGTTAACGTTGGCGTCAGAGGACACGGTGATGTACTGCAGGGCCAGCCACAGAGCTGTGCTCCCCTCATGGTCCTTCAGCTCCAGATCCAGCCTCGGGAAAGAGGCACAGGAGGGAAGCGAGGAAGAAAGAGCAGAGGAAAGGGGGGGCGAGAGAAAAGATGACAGTATTACACCAGGAAATAGAGGCTACTCCTCAGGCTGTTTTCAATAAGGTCAATGGGGAGTAGGACCCAGGTCGTTGGTTTAGTAAATGGTTTTCTGTTTTAACTCACTGTTTACACTGTAGGAGCTGGTTGAACACAGGCTCATTTCCCGACACCACCGCTTCATGTAGGGGAGTTCTGGGAAATAAAAAACACATAAAGTCACAGTATCGGGATCATGACAAAAATACGTCATGTAACACAAACAGATCAAAGTGTTTACTCCGACACATTGGTGCGGCTGGCTTCCGGGTTGGATGTGCATTGTGTCAAGAAGTAGTGCGGCAAGGTTGGGTTGTGTTTCGGAGGACGCATGGCTCTCGACCTTCGCCTCTCCCGAGTCCATACGGGAGTTGCAGCGATGAGACAAGACTAACTACTACCAATTGGATACCACAAAATTGGGGAGAAAAAAGTGGCAATTTTTTAAAATAAAATTTAAAATAAGTTCAGATGCTGATTTGAAGTCAGAACAATCAGTCGAAACATCAACTCCCATTTGAATAGACCGTTACTATATCACACCAGATGGGCTCAATGGATCAGCGGGATAGCCATATAGTATTACCCACCTTCCCTTGCTGTTCTGCATGTTGGGGTTGGCCCCTGTCTTGAGCAGGGCCTCTGCAATGCGGGCCATGCCACTCATCACCTCCCCAGAGTGCTTCTTGGGGCTAAAGGAACACACCAGGTGCAGAGGGGTTTCTACCGCCCCGACCGTGGCTGCGTTCACCTGGGCCAAGTGGCGGATCAGGAAGGTGGAGGCAAATTCATCACCTGCGGGGGCGGAGGGAGAGAAGGGGCCAGGGAAATCATGATCTGTCTCTCCATTCTCCACACTTTTCCATTCCATGACTGGCTGTGTGCAGATGCTGTAGTAGTGCGCACATCAGGAGACGTGTGGAGAATTAGGACTAGAGGTCGACCGATTAATCGGAATTGGCCCTAATTAAATCGGCCATTTCAAGTTTTCATAACAATTGGAAATCTGTATTTTTGGACACCGATTTGGCCATTTATTTTTAAAATATATTTTTTAGACAGGCAAGTTTTTTAACTAGGCAAGTCAGTTAAAGAACATATTTTCAATGACGACCTAGGAACGGTGGGTTAACTGCCTTGTTCAGGGGCAGAACGACAGATTTTTACCTTTTCAGCTCGGGGATTCAATCTTGCAACCTTACAGTTAACTAGTCCACCGCAATAACGACCTGCCTCTTGTTGCACTCCACGAGGAGCCTACCTGTTACGCGAATGCAGTAAGAAGCCAAGGTAAGTTGCTAGCTAGCATTAAACGTATCTTATAAAAAACAATCAATCATAATCACTAGTTAACTACACATGGTTGATGATATTACTAGTTTATCTAGCGTGTCCTGCATTGCATATAATCGATGCGGTGCGCATTCGCGGAAAAAGGACCGTCATTGCTCCAACGTGTACCTAACCATAAACATCAATGCCTTACAAAGAGGTATATTTTTAAACCTGCATATTTAGCTTTTGTGCGTTTTGCTAGCAGCTCTTCACTGTGCTTCAAGCATTGCGCTGTTTATGACTTCAAGCCTATCAACTCCCGAGATTAGGCTGGTGTAAAAAATGTGAAATGGCTAGCTAGTTAGCGGGGTGTGAGCTAATAGCGTTTCAAAAGTCACTCGCTCTGAGACTTGGAGTAGTTGTTCCCCTTGCTCTGCATGGGTAACACTTCTTCAAGGGTGGCTGTTGTCGATGTGTTCCTGGTTCGAGCACAGGTAGGAGCGAGGAGAGGGACGGAACCTATACTGATACACTGGCAATACTAAAGTGCCTATAAGATCATCCAATAGTCAAAATGTATATGGAATACAAATGGTATAGAGAGAAATAGCCCAATAAATTACTACACTGCTCAAAAAAATAAAGGGAACACTAAAATAACACATCCTAGATCTGAATGAATGAAATGTTCTTATTAAATACTTTTTTCTTTACATAGTTGAATGTGCTGACAACAAAATCACACAAAAATGATCAATGGAAATCAAATATCAACCCATGGAGGTCTGGATTTGGAGTCACACTCAAAATTAAAGTGGAGAACCAAACTACAGGCTGACCCAACTTTGATGTAATGTCCTTAAAACAAGTCAAAATGAGGCTCAGTAGTGTGTGTGGCCTCCACGTGCCTGTATGCCCTCCCTACAACGCCTGGGCATGCTCCTGATGAGGTGGCGGATGGTCTCCTGAGGGATCTCCTCCCAGACCTGGACTAAAGCATCCGCCAACTCCTGGACAGTCTGTGGTGCAACGTGGCGTTGGTGGATGGAGCGAGACATGATGTCCCAGATGTGCTCAATTGGATTCAGGTCTGGGGAACGGGCGGGCCAGTCCATAGCATCAATGCCTTCCTCTTTCAGGAACTGCTGACACACTCCAGCCACATGAGGTCTAGCATTGTCTTGCATTAGGAGGAACCAAGGGCCAACCGCACCGGGGGTCTCACAAGGGGTCTGAGGATCTCATCTCGGTACCTAATGGCAGTCAGGCTACCTCTGGCGAGCACATGGAAGGCTGTGCGGCCCCCCAAAGAAATGCCACCCCACACCATGACTGACCCACCGCCAAACTGGTCATGCTGGAGGATGTTGCAGGCAGCAGAACGTTCTCCACGGCGTCTCCAGACTCTGTCACGTCTGTCACATGTGCTCAGTGTGAACCTGCTTTCATCTGTGAAGAGCACAGGGGGGCGCCAGTGGCGAATTTGCCAATCTTGGTGTTCTCTGGCAAATGCCAAACGTCCTGCACGGTGTTGGGCTGTAAGCACAACCCCCACCTGTGGACGTCGGGCCCTCATACAACCCTCATGGAGTCTGTTTCTGACCGTTTGAGCAGACACATGCACATTTGTGGCCTGCTGGAGGTCATTTTCCAGGGCTCTTGCAGTGCTCCTCCTGCTCCTCCTTGCACAAAGGCGGAAGTAGCGGTCCTGCTGCTGGGTTGTTGCCCTCCTACGGCCTCCTCCACGTCTCCTGATGTACTGGCCTGTCTCCTGGTAGCGCCTCCATGCTCTGGACACTACGCTGACAGACACAGCAAACCTTCTTGCTACAGCTCGCATTGATGTGCCATCCTGGATGAGCTGCACTACCTGAGCCACTTGTGTGGGTTGTAGACTCCGTCTCATGCTACCACTAGAGTGAAAGCACCGCCAGCATTCAAAAGTGACCAAAACATCAGCCAGGAAGCATAGGAACTGAGAAGTGGTCTGTGGTCACCACCTGCAGAACCACTCCTTTATTGGGGGTGTCTTGCTAATTGCCTATAATTTCCACCTGTTGTCTATTCCATTTGCACAACAGCATGTGAAATTTAATCAATCAGTGTTGCTTCCTAAGTGGACAGTTTGATTTCACAGAAGTGTGATTGACTTGGAGTTACATTGTGTTGTTTAAGTGTTCCCTTTATTTTTTTGAGCAGTGTATATTAACTACAACCTAAAACCTCTTACCTGGGAATATTGAAGACTCATGTTAAAAGGAACCACCAGCTTTTCATATGTTGTCATGTTCTGAGCAAGGAACTGAAACGTTAGCTTTCTTACATAGCACATATTGCACTTTTACTTTCTTCTCCAACACTTTGTTTTTGCATTATTTAAACCGAATTGAACATGTTTCATTATTTATTTGAGGCTAAATTGATTTTCTTGATGTATTAAGTTAATAAGTGTTCATTCAGTATTGTTGAAATTGTCATAATTACAAATAAATGTTAAAAAAGTTTAAAATTCAGCTGATTAATCGGTATTGGCTTTTTTGGTCCTCCAATAATCGGTATCGGCGTTGAAAAAAAATCATAATCGGTCGACCTCTAATTAGGACGCACAATGGGGTGTGTCTTTACCCTTAATATTCAACACGGTTCATCTCTAGCCCAGCATTGAGCTTTACATAGGGAGGGCTGTGTTGTTGTGGATAATGCAATGTGTCTGAAGCCATACAGTACGCAAGTATGTGACATACTGCAGAGAGAATGTGCGGCACCCCCTACCTCTTTGGATGGCTTTGTGAAGGAGGTTCCAGCCACTCTGGTCCACCATGTCCACGTCTGCTTTGTTGTTGACCAGCGTGGTGGCGATACTCTCCAGTTTACGAGACAGAGCCAGGTCCAGGGCCAAGTCTCCATTGTTGTCCAGTTCATTCAGCTTCCCAGGCAACTGCAAATGTGGAGAATACAAGATGTATATAAAGAAGGAAGAAAAAAAGGTATAGTTGGCTTCTCAACACTGGTCTGTAAACTGATCCTTTATCAGCACTCCAACAAACTCCTGATATATCCAATTCATCTTTTAGCGCCATGTTCCAAATTGCTGTATCGCAAGAATCAAGGTTTTTATATTTTTCATTTTTGTCTCTACTTCGCTCCTTCCCACTTGCAGACACTAAGCTCCTCCCCCTGCCACTCGACAACGACAAAATATCACTTATTTCACTCTGACCACAAGCAGTTTCAACTCGCTATTTGCATTTGAGTTTTGGTCCAACAGAAAATCGGTTGATTCCCTTACCCTTTTTTTATGTCTCAACTTCCAAAATTTAGCACAGAGCAGACAACCCAAACACGGAGTATCGATGATTGAGGAAAATGACTCTGTTTGTCACACATTGCTAGCAGCATAAAATGTATTTATCGAGAAATGCTTATCTTCTTATCCAGGTAAGGCACTTGATTTCAACATCTAAACAAAATAAACAGGCTGTTGTTCTAACAGTTGGAGGTTGAAGACAGACAGGAGGGTGTAAAACGATTCAACTATTCTACCTTGTTAGCAAGCAAATAGATCCAAGTTGGCTAAACTTTAAATATAAAGACTAGCTGGCTACTGACTAGCATGTGAGCTTGTGCTGAGAGATTGTTTATGGTCATTCTTAGTGAATGTGCATTATGCATGGTTCTGGCAAAAATGTTAACAAAAAGGGCATTTTCACAGACAGACTTGAAAGTCAGATCAGTGACTATTGGGGGAAAAAAGCAGGTTAAACTATTTTGATAAAATGTCATTATTAGTGGGTCTTATGGTTGTGCAAGTCTTATATTTAGCCTAGATGTATTTTTTACAAGGCCTAAATTCATTATAATATCCCTAACTGTTTGAAATAAAGTATATTGACCTTTAAATTGCGCAACAAAGCTTATTTAAATAAATAGTAATATATATATATATATATAGTGAATCTGCCATCATATATTTGCGGGGCATGATTTTTAGGCCATATCACCCATCCCTAATACAGGTCCTGCTCCAGCTGAGATAACAGCATATTGGTCTTCAGTGAAATTACTTCTCAGAGGACAACATGTGAAGCTCTCTCACCTGCGAGTCCATCTCAATGAGGTAGAGGAAGACCACGTCTTCCCTCTCAACTTTGATGGCTTTGTGAAGAGGGAAATCTGTTTTAGACTTGATCATCTTGAAGAGCAGCGGAGCACTCATAGTGCTGAAGTCCTCTTTCCTTAGGTCATCCTGTTGAGACAAAGATGGGAGTTTATTTTTTTTAAATATGAAAATATGAAAAAACTCTGTCATCTGGGTCCTAGAAATATCATTACTAGAATAGACATTGCCATTGTAAGTGGTCTTGAGGGGCTTTTTACCTTCTAGAAATTATATGATCTAGGAGGTGTTACAATTAGACAGGTGGATGCATTTTTATTCTATATTTAATTTCTTTGCTATTTTCTTTAGTTGAATGAAAACACCTGACAGTGCCAAATTATATTCATATTGAAATCATTTCTATCTCCTCAGTCCAAACCGCTAATCAAAGCCTACACCAGAGTAATATAAGTATAATGAAATAGCAAATTGAGGCTTCATGGGCCACCGCAATCAGTCAGACAGAGTCAGCAGCAGCACTAACAGGAGTCAGTCAGCTGAAGAAAGATGACAAGTAATTTCCTTGGTCCTAGTCATTAACAGAAACTTGAGAATCACAGGGATCTGGCCACTGAGCACGGGATTAATGAGGTGATAAGACAATGGGCTTCTTGACACGCAGAGATATAACTCAATTATGGGCTCAGGACTTAAAATATATGGGATACACCCCACAGACTGGACACAAGGAGACAGAACAGATGACCAGTTGCAGTGTTTCCCCTACGATTTTTTTCAGCAGTGTTTCACTGTTGGTGTTTAAAATCAAATGTTCTGTTCAACACATTTTGCCATGGGCAGAGAAGAGTAGTTTTAAAGCAGGTTTCCTGCAATTCTACACATCTGCCATGGGGCTGAGTGAAGAAATTGCAGTTTCAAAGCTAATTTCCTGCAAAGCTACATTTTGCAATTGCTTATGCCGTGTTATAATGCTATCAGAGTGACTTAAAAACAACAAAATCCATGGCCCATGGAATTTTAGATTCTCCATGACTGTCTAGTTTATTTTGATGATTATTAGTGCTCAAATATGATATTATTTACAAACATATTGATCCGTTATCTTTTCTACTTACTGCCTATCCTGGTTTGTCATTTAAGTTTACACTGACATTTTACCACCCTGAAAATTGTAGAAATATATATATATTTAAAAAATATAAAAAAATGGAGAAAAAAAGAATGTATCATACAATATCATTTGCAGTGGCAGCCTGCTGCTGCTGAATAAATATAGGGTAATCACTGCGGTTGCTATGGGAAACTAGGTAGTGATACCATACAGATTCAGCTGTTGAGTACAAATTGGCTGCTAGATTATTGAATGGATTGATTTTAATTTAAAAAAAGGACAGGTTGCACAATATATTTCCAAAAATCTAACAGCGTAGATAGATTATAATCTATTTAAATGCTCTTTATGCAAAAGTTTATGAACAACAAATATTACACACTTCTATTTTCGCAATATGAATTACATTTATCAAAGACTCATACCAACAATACAGTCCAAAAGTTTTGAGAATGACAAATATTAATTTCCACAAAGTTTGCTGCTTTAGTGTCTTTAGATAGTTTTGTCAGATGTTACTATGAAATACTGAAGTATAATTACAAACATTTCATAAGTGTCAAAGGCTTTTATTGACAATTACATGAAGTTGATGCAAAGAGTCAATATTTGCAGTGTTGACCCTTCTTTTTCGAGACCTCTGCAATCCGCCCTGGCATGCTGTCAATTAACTTCTGGGCCACATCCTGACTGATGGCAGCCCATTCTTGCATAATCAATGCTTGGAGTTTGTCAGAATTTGTGGGTTTTTGTTTGTCCACCCGCCTCTTGAGGATTGACCACAAGTTCTCAATGGGATAAGGTCTGGGGAGTTTCCTGGCCATGGACCCAAAATAGATGTTTTGTTCCCCAAACCACTTAGCTATCTTATGGCAAGGTGCTCCATCATGCTGGAAAAGGCATTGTTCATCACCAAACTGTTCCTGGATGGTTGGGAGAAGTTGCTCTCGGAGGATGTGTTGGTACCATTCTTTATTCATGGCTTAGGCAAAATTGTGAGTTAGCCCACTCCCTTGGCTGAGAAGCAAACCCACACATGAATGGTCTCAGGATGCTTTACTGTTGGCATGACACAGGACTGATGGTAGCCTTCACCTTGTCTTCTCCGGACAAGCTTTTTTCCGGATGCCCCAAACAATCTGAAAGGGGACTCAGAGAAAAAGACTTCACCCCAGTCCTCAGCAGTCCAATCCCTGTACCTTTTTCAGAATATCAGTCTGTCCCTGATGTTTTTCCTGGAGAAAAGTGGCTTCTTTACTGCCCTTCTTGACACCAGGCCATCCTCTAAAAGTCTTCACCTCACTGTGCGTGCAGATGCACTCACACCTGCCTGCTGCCATTCCTGAGCAAGCTCTGTACTGGTGGTGCCCCGATCACGCTGCTGAATCAACTTTAGGAGACGGTCCTGGCGCTTGCTGGACTTTCTTGGGCGCCCTGAAGCCTTCTTCACAACAATTGAACCGCTCTCCTTGAAGTTCTTGATGATCCGATAAATGGTTGATTTAGGTGCAATCTTACTGGCTGCAATATGCTTGCCTGTGAAGCCCTTTTGTGAAAAGGAATGATGACGGCACGTGTTTAATTGCAGGTAACCATGGTGGACAGAGGAAGAACAATGATTCCAAGCACCAGCCTCCTCTTGAAGCTTCAGGTCTGTTATTCGAACTCAATCAGCATGACAGAGTGATCTTCAGCCTTGTCCTCGTCAACACTCACACCTGTGTTAACGAGAGAATCACTGACATGATGTCAGCTGGTCCTTTTGTGGCAGGGCTGAAATTAATCGCAATTCATCTGATCACTCTTCATAACATTCTGGAGTATATGGAAATTGCCATCAAACAAACTGAGGCAAATTGTGATCATTAATATTTGTGTCATTCTCAAAACTTGTGGCCACGACTGTACATTGCGGCTTTGACTTCAAGAGAAGAAAGGCCTGGTGGTGGCGGCAGTACACTGTTCACCGGCATGCACATTTGGTCGAAATGCGAGAAGAAAGTTGTTCCACTTCAGGCAGACTGGGTCATGGGAATCCCTGGCCCTTCAGTCATAGTTGGGGCTCACAGGGCCTCCTGTGTTACTATCGAGTAATTGTCTCTGGCCCCCTCCCAGTTAGGGGGAGTGATGAGCTCTACAGCAGAGTCTCACAACTCAATCGCTGGTTGAAAACTGTTTTCTGCCCCTCCCAAAAGATAGAATTTGTAGATAATTGGCCCTCTTTCTGGGACTCACCCACAAACAGGACCAAGCCTGACCTGCTGAGGAGTGACGGACTCCATCCTAGCTGGAGGGGTGCTCTCATTTTATCTACCAACATAGACAGGGCTCTAACTCCTCTAGCTCCACAATGAAATAGGGTGCAGGCCAGGCAGCAGGCTGTTAGCCAGCCTGCCAGCATAGTGGAGTCTGCCACTAGCACAGTCAGTGTAGTCAGCTCAGCTATCACCATTGAGACCGTGTCTGTGCCTCGACCTAGGTTGGGCAAAACTAAACATGGCGGTGTTCGTATTAGCAATCTCACTAGGATAAAGACCACCTCCATTCCTGTCATTATTGAAAGAGATCAGGATACCTCACATCTCAAAATAGGGCTACTTAATGTTAGATCCCTTACTTCAAAGGCAATTATAGTCAATGAACTAATCACTGATCATAATCTTGATGTGATTGTCCTGACTGAAACATGGCTTAAGCCTGATGAATTTACTGTGTTAAATGAGGCCTCACCTCCTGGCTACACTAGTGACCATATCCCCCGTGCATCCCGCAAAGGCGGAGGTGTTGCTAACATTTACGATAGCAAATTTCAATTTACAAAAAAAAAAATGACGTTTTCGTCTTTTGAGCTTCTAGTCATGAAATCTATGCAGCCTACTCAATCACGTTTTATAGCTACTGTTTACAGGCCTCCTGGGCCATATACAGCGTTCCTCACTGAGTTCCCTGAATTCCTATCGGACCTTGTAGTCATAGCGGATAATATTCTAATCTTTGGTGACTTTAATATTCACATGGAAAAGTCCACAGACCCACTCCAAAAGGCTTTCGGAGCCATCATCGGTTTTGTCCAACATGTCTCTGGACCCACTCACTGTCACAGTCATACGCTGGACCTAGTTTTGTCCCATGGAATAAATGTTGTGGATCTTAATGTTTTTCCTCATAATCCTGGACTATCGGACCACCATTTTATTACGTTTGCAATTGCAACAAATAATCTGCTCAGACCCCAACCAAGGATCATCAAAAGTCGTGCTATAAATTCACAGACAACACAAAGATTCCTTGATGTCCTTCCAGATTCCCTCTGTCTACCCAAGGACGCCAGAGGACAAAAATCAGTTAACCACCTAACTGAGGAACTCAATTTAACCTTGCGCAATACCCTAGATGCAGTTGCACCCCTAAAAACGAAAAACATTTCTCATAAGAAACTAGCTCCCTGGTACACAGAAAATACCCGAGCTCTGAAGCAAGCTTCCAGAAAATTGGAACGGAAATGGCGCCACACCAAACTGGAAGTCTTCCGACTAGCTTGGAAAGACAGTACTGTGCTGTACCGAAGAGCCCTTACTGCTGCTCGATCATCCTATTTTTCCAACTTAATTGAGGAAAATAAGAACAATCCGAAATTCCTTTTTGATACTGTCGCAAAGCTAACTAAAAAGCAGCATTCCCCAAGAGAGGATGACTTTCACTTTAACAGTGATAAATTCATGAACTTCTTTGAGGAAAAGATTATGATTATTAGAAAGCAAATTTCGGACTCCTCCTTAAATCTGCGTATTCCTTCAAAGCTCAGTTGTCCTGAGTCTGCACAACTCTGCCAGGACCTAGGATCAAGAGAGACGCTCAAGTGTTTTAGTACTATATCTCTTGACACAATGATGAAAATAATCATGGCCTCTAAACCGTCAAGCTGCATACTGGACCCTATTCCAACTAAACTACTGAAAGAGCTGCTTCCTGTGCTTGGCCCTCCTATGTTGAACATAATAAACGTCTCTCTATCCACCGGATGTGTACCAAACTCACTAAAAGTGGCAGTAATAAAGCCTCTCTTGAAAAAGCCAAACCTTGACCCAGAAAATATAAAAAACTATCGGCCTATATCGAATCTTCCATTCCTCTCAAAAATTTTAGAAAATGCTGTTGCGCAACAACTCACTGCCTTCCTGAAGACAAACAATGTATACGAAATGCTTCAGTCTGGTTTTAGACCCCATCATAGCACTGAGACGGCACTTGTGAAGGTGGTAAATGACATTTTAATGGCATCGGACCGAGGCTCTGCATCTGTCCTCGTTCTCCTAGACCTTAGTGCTGCTTTTGATACCATCGATCACCACATTCTTTTGGAGAGATTGGAAACCCAAATTGGTCTACATGGACAAGTTCTGGCCTGGTTTAGATCTTATCTGTCGGAAAGATATCAGTTTGTCTCTGTGAATGGTTTGTCATCTGACAAATCAACTGTAAATTTCGGTGTTCCTCAAGGTTCCGTTTTAGGACCACTATTGTTTTCACTATATATTTTACCTCTTGGGGATGTTATTCGAAAACATAATGTTAACTTTCACTGCTATGCGGATGACACACAGCTGTACATTTCAATGAAACATGGTGAAGCCCCAAAATTGCCCTTGCTAGAAGAATGTGTTTCAGACATAAGGAAGTGGATGGCTGCAAACTTTCTACTTTTAAACTCGGACAAAACAGAGATGCTTGTTCTAGGTCCCAAGAAACAAAGAGATCTTCTGTTGAATCTGACAATTAATGTTAATGGTTGTACAGTCGTCTCAAATAAAACTGTGAAGGACCTCGGAGTTACTCTGGACCCTGATCTCTCTTTTGATCTCTCTTTTGAAGAACATATCAAGACCATTTCAAGGACAGCTTTTTTCCATCTACCATTGCAAAAATCAGAAAATTTCTGTCCAAAAATGATGCAGAAAAATTAATCCATGCTTTTGTCACTTCTAGGTTAGACTACTGCAATGCTCTACTTTTCGGCTACCCGGATAAAGCACTAAATAAACTTCAGTTAGTGCTAAATACGGCTGCTAGAATTCTGACTAGAACCAACAAATTTGATCATATTACTCCAGTGCTAGCCTCTCTACACTGGCTTCCTGTCAAAGCAAGGGCTGATTTCAAGGTTTTACTGCTAACCTACAAAGCATTACATGGGCTTGCTCCTACCTATCTCTCTGATTTGGTCCTGCCGTACATACCTACACGTACGCTACGGTCACAAGACACAGGCCTCCTAATTGTCCCTAGAATTTCTAAGCAAACAGCTGGAGGCAGGGCTTTCTCCTATAGAGCTCCATTTTTATGAAACGGTCTGCCTACCCATGTCAGAGACGCAAACTCGGTCTCAACCTTTAAGTCTCTACTGAAGACTCATCTCTTCAGTGGGTCATATGATTGAGTGTAGTCTGGCCCAGGAGTGGGAGGGTGAATGGAAAGGCTCTGGAGCAACGAACCGCCCTTGCTGTCTCTGCCTGGCCGGTTCCCCTCTTTCCACTGGGATTCTCTGCCTCTAACCCTATTACAGGGGCTGAGTCACTGGCTTACTGGGGCTCTCTCATGCCGTCCCTGGAGGGGGTGCGTCACCTGAGTGGGTTGAGTCACTGATGTGGTCATCCTGTCTGGGTTTGCCCCCTCCCCCTCCCCCCCTTGGGTTGTGCCGTGGCGGAGGTCTTTGTGGGCTATACTCAGCCTTGTCTCAGGATGGTAAGTTGGTGGTTGAAGATATCCCTCTAGTGGTGTGGGGGCTGTGCTTTGGCAAAGTGGGTGGGGTTATATCCTTCCTGTTTGGCCCTGTCCGGGGGTGTCCTCGGATGGGGCCACAGTGTCTCCTGACCCCTCCTGTCTCAGCCTCCAGTATTTATGCTGCAGTAGTTTATGTGTCGGGGGGCTAGGGTCAGTTTGTTATATCTGGAGTACTTCTCCTGTCCTATTCGGTGTCCTGTGTGAATCTAGGTGTGCGTTCTCTAATTCTCTCCTTCTCTCTCTCTCTCTCTCTCTCGGAGGACCGGAGCCCTAGGACCATGCCCCAGGACTACCTGACATGATGACTCCTTGCTGTCACCAGTCCACCTGGCCGTGCTGCTGCTCCAGTTTCAACTGTTCTGCCTTATTATTATTCGACCATGCTGGTCATTTATGAACATTTGAACATCTTGGCCATGTTCTGTTATAATCTCCACCCAGCACAGCCAGAAGAGGACTGGCCATCCCACATATGCTCTCTCTAATTCTCTCTTTCTTTCTCTCTCTCGGAGGACCTGAGCCCTAGAACCATGCCCCAGGAATACCTGACATGATGACTCCTTGCTGTCCCCAGTCCACCTGACTGTGCTGCTGCTCCAGTTTCAACTGTTCTGCCTTATTATTATTCGACCATGCTGGTCATTTATGAACATTTGAACATCTTGACCATGTTCTGTTATAATCTCCATCCGGCACAGCCAGAAGAGGACTGGCCACCCCACATAGCCTGGTTCCTCTCTAGGTTTCTTCCTAGGTTTTGGCCTTTCTAGGGAGTTTTTCCTAGCCACCGTGCTTCTACACCTGCATTGCTTGCTGTTTGGGGTTTTAGGCTGGGTTTCTGTACAGCACTTTGAGATATCAGCTGATGTACGAAGGGCTATATAAATACATTTGATTTTGATTTGATTTGTTACTACAGATCCTGGTTAGATTCCAGGCTGTGTCGCAGCCAGTCACGACTGTGAGACCCATGATCCGGCTCACAATTGGCACAGCGTCGTCCTAGTTAGTGGAGGGTTGGGCCAGCTGGGATGCCCTTGTCCCATTGCGCTCTAGCGACCCCTGTGGCGGGCCAAGCGCATGCACGCTGATATGGTCGCCAGTTGTATGGTTTTTCCTCCGACACAATGATGCGGCTGGCTTCTGGGTTAAGTGGGCATTGTGTCAAGAAGCAGTGCGGTTTGGCGGGGGTCGTGTTTCGGAGGACGCGCGGCTCTCGACCTTCGCCTTTCCCAAGTCTGTACGGGAGTTGCAGTGATGGGACAAGACCAACTACCAATTGGATACCACGAAATCGGGGAGAGAAAAAAAAAATTTCGGGCTCAAATGATTATGACGGCTTCCAATAGTGGAAGAGTGGATTCCCCATGAAGCTGTAGGCTCCAAGTCCATTGACACCAATGGTGTTACAGCACAACGGGGTGGCTTCAGTGATGAAGCTGAATCGGGTAAGTAGGTAGTAAAGTGCCCAAAGAGTTGTCATGTTACTAGTAGATGATAAAAAAGGACTTGGCACTTGACCATGCAAAATTAACTGGCCCACTCACACAGATCAAGCATGGTGTTTGGTGATAGAAAGCTAGCTACATCAGAATACTGCATGTTTTGCAGAAAATAATGGTCAAATACCAATCGGATCAATGTCATTATTCACGTCTTTGCTTTTTCTGAACTGCCTGGTCATTATTGGCCGATATAACATGCAGGATATCATGGAAGGCAATGTTTGTGTCAGTAATTATCCCTGGATTTACTACTGCTAGTAGTAGCACTCAGGTTGGCATGTGGCTAGAAATAGCTACCATTGGCCAACTACAGAGTTTTAGCCAGTTTGGTTATAGACGTTTAATGTCTACTATGATGGTAAAGGTTTATCTTGATTTTCAATGTGCCAAAATAGTTTTGCAAAAACAATAGGACTCATTCTTTACCGTCTTATGTGGACAGTGGTTTGCGTCACTCCTGGTTGCGTATTGCTCCTCTTTACGTCACTTTTCTAAACTATTTTCCGACGTGGCTTCGGTCAAATTCACATAAAATAGACGGTTTTCCCAAAAATACAATTGTCAAGTGATATGTCACATTGGAACTTTTAGTTTGAAGGATTAAACAAATTAGAATGTTTAACAGCAACCTAATCCTGCAATCTTCCCTTTAAAGGTGTTTTGAAACAGAGTTTTAGATGAGGTTAAGGAGAGTTAAGTATGTAACGGATCATCCAGATGGGAGCTAGAGGATAATCAATAGCACTGTAAATTGAGATCCCAGTATAGTGATGCATGATCAGGCCGAGCACTTCGGGACGTCATCTGAGAGATTAAATGGATTGTGTATTGATTCAAGCCCCTTCAATCCCAGGCCTGACTTTCCCATGAACCCGGAGACTGTCTTGTCCACAGTTGGATAGTGAGGGGAACATTTAACAGTCAGTTGGACAGTGGAGACTCACCCAGTGGCTGGCGATAATCTTTCCACAGTAGTTCATGAGTGTTGTGGCGTCCAGCTCCTCAGCAGTCTGGTAGAACCGGATACAGTTCCTCACATTCACAGATGACATCACCCCTTTCTCACACCTGTTCCAAGAGAACAAAAGCAATGTTTGAGATCACTGATGTCAATTGGAAATATTGGACAATGCATTTATAACTTCCTTAGAAGACAGGAAAAACACAAAGAGCACATGTGCCCTTAGGCAGTAAACCACCAGTAACACCATTTGGCTTTAGAACAACTTCCAACCCCCAGAGTGTGTGCACGTGTGAATGAGATGACAGTCGGTAACAGATCAGTGACTAAGCAGAATTTGTTGCTCTCAAACACAGCCAATGTGTTTCAGCCCCTGCCTACCTCTCTCGGAGCAGCTGCAGCTGGAAGCGGTTGGCCAGCTTCATCAGATCGATGAGGAAGGCATCGTTCTCACTGAGCTCCAGATCGTCTGTGTAGGCCCAGTGCAACATTGCCATGGCAACCTCCGGCTTGGCATCTGGAACACCCAGCATGGGAGAAACGGAGTTAACTACCCCGAGTGGAATGAAAGATAACGCCACTGAACTAAAGCTACACTATGAATGAACTGCTTTTAGTGCAGTTGCTGGAAGGAACCGTTTGTGGTGCATTTTCCCAAAACTGTGAACACAACGGACTCGAGGGTGGAGACTTCTTTTTTGCGCAGCAAGTTCATGGCGTAGCAACCCAAATTAATGTGAGATTTTACTTCTGGGTTTACTGAGATTACATTCTGGGTTATAGTGACGTGAGTGTGACAGCAGGGAGGGTAGCTCACCAGACAGGTCCAGCTTGGAGGTTGAGGCCAGGTTAGCCAGGCTCCAGGTATCACTGCGAGCAGCCAGGACAAACTTGTGAGCGTTGAGCGTCGTCTCTCCAACCGTCACCTTCAGATCACTACAAACATGAAAACAAACACAACATAAGTGACAAAGAATATGTTCATCGCTAAAGTAACTAGTTAAGTATTGCATAATTTCTCAGGATTTCTGTAGATAGCTGTGAATCAGAAAATCTAAAACCGGCTTGGTATAATCAATGCGATTTTGAACAATGATATCACATAAAGTGCAATTATTTTCTTGTTCTTGGCTTTCCACCTCAAGAAAACAAAGGAGCAATGATAAAGCAGGTCCTCTTACCGGGTGTTTACCATGGCAGTATGTCGCTGCATACATCACAAACTACATGCCCCCACACACACCTCTCCTCACCTGTACTGGTCCTGCTGGTAGAGCTTGGCCACGATCTCCAGCAGGCGGCTGATGAAGGTGTCTTCTGACCCGGCTACGGAGGCCTTGGTGGAGCCCTGGACAGAGGCCTGAGCAGCAAGCATGGCACAGCGCCTCTCTGTGTCAGCCAGCTTCTGCTGCATCTTCACATACTCCTGCCTCAGCAGGGCTAGGTGCTTCTGCAGCTTGGCCACCTCCTCTGTCACAGAGAGAGTAAAGAGATAAAGGAGGGGAAGAGAAGAAGAAAGCTGCTTAAAAGCAAGGTTGCATTGAGCACATTCTGTCTCACAATGCTTTGTGTTGTTTAACCAGTTAAGGAAATTAAGACAAATAGGAATTGTTGTACAACCAAACAGCACATTAAAGAAAGTGTCATTAGCTAGGTTTCCATCCAATTGGCAACAGATTTTCATGAGAATATTCCAAATCTGCATAAAGGAAATATGCAAATTTTCCCACAAGTGGTATGTTTCCAACAAACTGACTTGTCGAGGATAAAAATCAGTGTGTGATGACATAGTGTACACAAAATTTACTTTTTCGCTTAAGTGTTCATGTACTGAATAAAAATCTAATGTTGAAAGGGTTTCCGTCACATTTTTTAAAACTCTACCGATAGTAGTCACAAAAAATGTTGCGTTAAATAGCAGTGTGCATACTCTGGTACTGGCATGTGCGCTCTAGCTAACAGCTCGCAGATACAGTGTGGGTAGGCTCCGCAGGTAGGTTAGCCGACATAATGAAATTATGGAGAATATTTGTATTTGTCAAGCAGCAGTCAAGCGTCGATCATCAAGTTACCAGAATAAGATCCTCAACATTTATTTGAAAGGAGTGTCAAG
Source organism: Oncorhynchus clarkii lewisi (assembly GCF_045791955.1). Lineage (NCBI taxonomy): Eukaryota > Metazoa > Chordata > Actinopteri > Salmoniformes > Salmonidae > Oncorhynchus > Oncorhynchus clarkii. The sequence goes on along the minus strand of NC_092158.1, from coordinate 57,521,117 downwards.
TTAATACCGTGCACATTCACCACCATGTGAAGTTCATCATCACTTATTTCATCTGTAGCCTAATAATTCGAAATGATGGTTATTATATAAATATTTGTGCATAAAGGAGTTTCTGTCACTATTTCTCCCATAATACATTTTACAGACACAAAAATATATCCCACCATGTCAAATGAACAAATGATCTGTCAGCATTTATAAAACTTGTACCAAAACTTCCTGTTTCCATCATAGCGGATGTGATTTATTTTATTTATCTGGTTACTCACTTATGGTTACTCACATTACTGACTTAAACAATTGATGGATACGTGGTTATTTTCTCTTGCCAAATTATCCCTAATTGAGGTTGTATTGTTTAAAGAAGACCTAGTATTTTGCAAGGCAGCTTCCTGTCTGGATATAGGCTATGGATGATTCACATTAGGGTTTAGTACACATCTGAGCCCACTCAGCCCAGAATTTCACTTTACTTCCCTCTCCCATTTCCTTCCCCTTTCTCCCTAAATTTGAGTGGAGACAGAATGCTGAGGCGGCACATAACTTTGCCCTCCCTCGAGTCAGAGTGAAAGGCTAACACTAGCTTGCTGGCTATAGTCATGGGTAAGGCGGTAGGTACCAACTGATCAACGACCACAGGAAAGGTTCACTGATGTAATAAGTAAGATAGGCGGAGCTGTTGAACAAAAAAAACTGTTCAGAGCCACAATCTAAATGCATGCTTTACCCAAGTGCCACTCATACCTGTCACACTTCATTCATAAGGTTCCATTCATTTTGAAAAGAGAGGATGTCTTAAGCTTGTTACCTTCAACTCAGCACGTACGGGCATCATTAGAATAAACCTTTTAGGGGCAATAAAACTACAGCCTTATCCAACTGTACACATCACTTGGGACTACAAGTGAGTGACAAGCTTCTGAAATCTAACGTTTGCTCGTAAAAAAATATTGGCTGGCTTAGCATGACAAAAGGGAAATACTTAACAAAATCAATCCATGCAAGTTTTAGGCAGCACAAACAACTCCATGACGTGCTAGAGCTACACAAACACCTGCTGGTGTAGCGTTATAATTGACACGGAGTAGTTAGTTAGCATGTACTGTAGACCTACTGTATATGCACTCTTCGAGGAGGCTGCCACACAGTTGAATGAGCAAAAAAATAAAACTGGCGGAAGTCACATTATTCAAAATATTTTCACTGTACTGTGTCAAATCGGGTAAATTTGTTGCCGACTCGAGTTACATTTATCTTCAGTCGAGATTAACGTTAATTGCCATCTATCCCACAAACTCATACAATATAGGCAGCTATACTTTTAGATCACTAGCTACAATAAAAATAAAACCATTCAATAATGCAACACCAAATTGAGCAACTCAAGTTAAGTAACCAACTAGCTAGCTACATTTTAACGTTATTCTCGACATAAATGTACTCTGTGTGGGGGTCGAGTTGTACAGTTAACGTTAGTTTTAACTACAATATTGACGAAAAACTAACGTAAGAAGTGTATAATCACTTCCCTTAGCAAATTCGGCTTTCTTTAGATATACCAATCCAGTGAATTGTGTTCAAGCACCCCGCGAATTAAAGTGTCTAGCTTCACAAGTATTGCTGGCAAGATGCTTTCTCCGCCCAAATCACACCATCAACACCAGACCACCTTACCAGCTAGCTAGGGTTTCCACTAGATAGCACAAGCACTATGTTATAATTGGTTATATCGTAACAATTCATGAAAAATAAACGTACCATTTGGGTCTTAATTTAAGGTTTTGGGTAGCAGTGTGGTTAAGGTTCAATTTCAAATAGCATGTTAAGAAGATACATTGTAGAAATGGGCGGGGTGTACAACTTTGTGGCTGTAGTAACTAGTTACGACCCCTAGCTAGCTGCAAATAAAAATTAGCCGCTAAATGCACAAGAAAAAGAGACAGTCGTTTATTTTTTTTAAACACTGCAAATCCCCATTAAATCAAATATCTTATAGACATTCAGCTATTCCTGTAAGACATTTAATCCGCATCTAGCTAGCTAATAAAGAAAGGGCGTAAAAATACATATACCTTCCGCCATGTTGGTTCTGTTGCTTTTGGTTCGCTAGCCTTTTCTTCTTCTTTGGTATAATTGCGATCGCAACAAGAATATGTGAATACCGCCACCTACTGTGCGGGTGGATATTAAAGATCCGAAAGTTGGAGGGGACACCAAATTCTAGCTCAATATCTTCTTCATAAAATATATATTGGAGGAAATTAACAGTGAGTTGCCCACACCGCCACCTACTGTAGTGGAATGTGAGGCCGGTTACTTCCTCCCTATTCATGCATTTAAGGTTGAAGTCGGAAGTTTACATACACCTTAGCCAAATACATTTAAACTCAATTCCTGACATTTAATCCAAGTAAAAATTCCCCGTCTTAGGTCAGTTAGGATCACCACTATATTTTAAGAATGTGAAATGTCAGAATAATAGTAGAGATAATTGTTTATTTCATATTTTATTTCTTTCAGCACATTCCCAGTGGGTCAGAAGTTTGCATACACTCAGTGTTTATTAGCATTGCCTTTAAATTGCTTAACTTGGGTCAAACGTTTCAGGTAGCCTTCCACAAGCTTCCCACAATAAGTTGGGTGAATTTTGTCTCATTCCTGACAGAGCTGGTGTAACTGAGTCAGGTTTGAAGGCCTCCTTGCTCGCACACACTTTTTCAGTTCTGCCCACAAATGTTCTATAGGATTGAGGCAGGGCTTTGTGATGGCCACTCCAATACCTTGACTTTGTTGTCCTTAAGCCATTTTGCCACAACTTTGGAAGTATGCTTGGGGTCATTGTCTATTTGGAAGACCCATTTGCAAACCAGCTTTAGCTTCCTGACTGATGTCTTGAGATGTTAATTCAATATATCCACATAATTGTTTTTCCTCATGATGCCATCTAGTTTGTGAAGTGCACCAGTCCATCCTGCAGCAAAGCACCCCCACAACATGATGCCGCCACCCCTGTACGTTTGGGATGGTGTTCTTCGACTTGCAAGCCTCTCCCTTTTTCCTCCAAACATAACAAACCGTAGTCTGGCTTTTTTATGGCAGTTTTGGAGCAGTGGCTTCTTCCTTGCTGAGTGGCCTTTCAGGTTATGTCGATATAGGACTCGTTTTACTGTGGATATAGATACTTTTGTACTTGTTTCCTCCAGCATCTTCACAAGGTCCTTTGCTGTTGTTCTTGGATTGATTTGCACTTTCCGCACCAAAGTACATTAATCTCTAGGAGACAGAATTCCCTCCTTGCTGACAGCTGTGTGGTCCCATGGTGTTTATACTTGCATTCTATTGTTTGTACAGATGAACGTGGTACCTTCAGGCATTTGGAAATTGCTCCCAAGGATGAACCAGACTTGTGGAGGTCTACAATTCATTTTCTGAGGTCTTGGCTGATTTCTTTGGATTTTCCCATGATGTCAAACGAAGAGGCACTATGTTTGAAGGTATGCCTTAAAATACATCCACAGGTATAGCTCCAATTGAATCAAATGATGTCAATTAGCCTATCAGAAGCTTCTAAAGCCATGACATTATTTTCTGGAATTTTCCAAGCTGTTTAAAGGCACAGTCAACTTAGTGTATGTAAACTTCTGACCCACTGGAATTGTCATACAGTGATTTATAAGTGAAATAATCTGTCTGTAAACAATTGTTGGAAAAATTACTTGTATAATTCATAAAGTAGATGTCCTAACCGACTTCCGAAAACTATAGTTTGTTAACAAGAAATTTGTGGAGTGGTTGAAAAACAAGTTTTAATGACTCCAACCTAAGTGTTTGTAAACTTCCCGACTGCAACTGTATACAGTTAACACACACAATCTCTTCCACTGGTACTACACAATCATTTGTCTCATGCCCTCCTGCACACTTCTCACATGTATGAATCTCCCTCCTACAAACTGCTGCAACATGACCATAAGCTTGGCACCTAAAACACTGTAATGGGTTTGGGACAAAATCTCTCAAGGCACATCCTAACTCAACTTTGCCGGGTAAAGACTCTGCATACAAAAATCAGCCAAACAGACAATGTCTTCTCTTTTTCAACACAATCTCTACCAGGTTTACGTCGCAGCAAACTGGGGACGTCACAGACACCGGGAATCTTCAATTTCAATTGCTCCTCCTCAACACGTAATGCCATTCCAGTTATCACTCCTTTCAACGGCGCCCTGCTCCGGAGGACAAAGCAAGTAACAGGACTTGTCCCTAGGCACTTGGAATGAATCGCCCACTCCCTCTGGATGTTATAACCACAAAAAATCATCACAAGTTCACTTTGAGTTACTTTCACCAACTCAACAATCCCCAACCTCTTCTCCACCGTACCTGACACCACATATGGATCCTCCAGACTACAAGGATCCATTCTCTCCAAAAGTCTCACTCCCACTTGGCCAGAATTATCGTTGTCATCATCAGGGTGAGACTCAATCTCGGCGGTCTTCACCGCACCTGCCACCAGGTAATTCATCCTTACTCTTGTCAGGTGTAGTGGTAATGTTGCTTGTTTGCACCTTTTGCTTTTATGTTTTCCTGCCATGCTGGATTCCTTTCGTTTGACTTCCTCTTCCCACCCATCCTCACTCTCGTCAGGTGTAGTGGTAGATGTTACCTTCTTCCATCTTTTAATTTTCTGTTTAATTTTCTGTGCCCAGGCTCAACATACTTTCATTGACCTCCACGCTCTGCCAGCGCATGCGGTCGCATTTCCCCTTAGTTCGTAATTTACCTCATCGACACAGCTAAATTCCCTCTCTCATCATCCTTCCAACAAATGTCCTAAAAAGTAAAGTACCCACATGGAGATAGATAGAGGACTCATTTTTGTATCGCTGCCATTATAGCGTCTGTGACAGCATGGGCAGATTCATTTTGAAGAAGTCAATTTTCTTCTTCACGATTTGGCTGATCCCTCCTGATGACCCAGTTGGACACCAACAGGGTCAACAGGAGTGATCAGCCAATTAAGTTTTAAGTCCCACCCAGTTGACGACATTAACATGGTGGAAGCCCTCAATGGCGCTGCCAATGCTAATATGGTCTTTTTGCCAGTAGAGGCATCAATCATTCTCCATGAGTACGCCTTCTTGTTGCACATAGAACAGGGCGGGGTCAGCTGTGGGCGGGGTCGTAGCCTGCAGGGTGAAACATTAGCACATACATGACTAGCTAGTTAGCTGGCTAACATTATAGGTTTATGGAGTCACATATAACAATAAAAATCATTATTTTCTGATACATTTTTGGGTTAGTAATTTATGTTGCCTGTAAATCATTTTTATGCATGTTTATGGGAATATAACATACACTTTTTTTCACAAGAAGAACATTTTTGGTTGCTCTGTTGCTATGGTAACCGACAGTTGTCATCCTCGTGTGCGTTTGTGGGTTCACCTTCAAAATAAAAGTCGCTAATTGACAGTGATTGCAAACGGATACAAATAGTGGAATCATGCCATATTTGGACTAGATAATGCTAAACAAGATTGGAATGTATGGAGAACCAAATCTGCAGTAATTAGAAATAAATGGATGAATGAATGCACACATAAATAGATAAATAACTATTTCAATAATTAATCCCACTTTCATTTTTTTCATTTATATTATTTCTTTATTTCTTTATTTCTGTATTTCTTTCCTCCAATATGATAATAAGGGGGTGTCAAACAAATATGTGTGGGTGGTATCTAAAACACAATTGGTTGATCAATGCCACATAGTGCGTTGATCGATTGCATTTGCCTGGGCTGCGTTCAGTTTGACAGAACGGTGTTCAACATTTAAATGCTATGTTTCACATAAGCACCCCCCCAAAGGCGGGGGAAATGACAGCGAGTAGTGCGGACGAAATGGAGGAAATGGAAAAAAAGTTGGCGAAGCAACAGCTGGGTGAACAGGCAGTGGCTTGGGTGGTTGTTGTCCTTGATTATCTTTTTGGCCTTCCTGTGACATCGGGTGGTGTAGGTGTCCTGGAGAGCAGGTAGTTTGCCCCCGGTGATGCGTTGTGCAGACCTCACTAACCTCTTGGAGAGCCTTACGGCTGTGGGCGGGGCAGTTGCCGTACCAGGCGGTGATACAGCCCGACAGGATGCTCTCGATTGTGCATCTGTAAAAGTTTGTGAGTGTTTTTGGTGACCAGCTGAATTTCATCAGCCTCCTGAGGTTGAAGAGGCGCTGTTGCGCCTTCTTCACCACGCTGTCTGTGTGGGTGGACCATTTCAGTTTGTCCGTGATGTGTATGCCGAGGAATTTAAAACTTACTACCCTCTCCACTACTGTCCCATCGATGAGGATAGGGGGGGTGTTCCCTCTGCTGTTTCCTGAAGTCCACAATCATCTCCTTTGTTTTGTTGACGTTGAGTGTGAGGTTATTTTCCTCCCACCACACTCCGAGGGCCCTCACCCCCTCCCTGTAGGCAGTCTCGTTGTAGTTGGTAATCAAGCCTACCACTGTAGTGTCATCTACAAACTTGATGATTGAGTTGGAGGCGTGCATGACCACGCAGTCATGGGTGAACAGGGAGTACAGGAGAGGACTGAGAACACACCGTTGTGGGGCCCCAGTGTTGAGGATCAGCGGGGTTCCTACCCTCACCACCTGGGGAGGGCCCGTCAGGAAGTTCAGGACCCAGTTGCACAGGGTGCGGTCGAGACCCAGGGTCTTGAGCTTAATGACGAGTTTGGAGGGTACTATGGTGCTGAATGCTGAGCTGTAGTCGATGAACAACATTCTCACATAGGTATTCCTCTTGTCCAGATGGGTTAGGGCAGTGTGCAGTGTGGTTGTGATTGCGTCGTCTGTGGACCTATTGGGGCGGTAAGCAAATTGGAGTGGGTCTAGGGTGTCAGGTAGGGTGGAAGTGATATGATCATTGACTAGTCTCTCAAAGCACTTCATGATGACGGAGGTGAGTGCTACGGGGCAATAGTAATTTAGCTCAGTTACCTTAGCTTTCTTAGGAACAAGAACAAAAGTGGCCCTCTTGAAACATGTGGGAACAGTAGCCTGGGATAAGGATTGATTGAATATGTCCGTAAACACACCAGCCAGCTGGACTGCGCATGCTCTGAGGACACGGCTAGGGATGCCGTCTGGGCCGGCAGCCTTGCGAGGGTTAACACGTTTAAATGCTTTACTCACGTTGGCTGCGGTGAAGGGGAGCCTGCAGGTTTTGGTAGCGGCCCGTGTCGTGTCTCAAAGAGAGCAAAGAAGTTGTTTAGTTTGTCTGGGAGCAGGACATCGTGGTACGTGAAGGGGCTGGATTACTTTTTGTAGTCCGTGATTGACTGTAGACCCTGCCACATCTACTTTGTCTCCATACTGACGCTTTGCTTGTTTGATTCCCTTGCGGAGGGAATAGCTACACTTGTTTGTATTCGGTCATGTTTCCGGTCGCCTTGCCCTGATTAAAAGCAGTGGTTCAGGCTTTCAGTTTGCATGAATGCTGCCATCAATCCACGGTTTCTGGTTGGGGAAGGTTTTAATAGTTGCTGTGGGTACAACATCACCGATGCACTTGCTAATAATCTCACTCACCGAATCAGAGTATTCATCAATGTTATTATCCGACGCTATGCGGAACATATTTCAGTCCAAGTGATCGAAGCAATCTTGAAGCGTGGAATCAGATTGGTCGGACCAGCGTTGAACAGACCTGAGCACGGGCATTTTCTGTTTTAGTTTCTGTCTATAGGCTGGGAGCAACAAAATGGAGTCATGGTCAGATTTTCCGAAAGGAGGGCGGGGCATGGCTTTGTATGCGTCGCGGAAGTTAGAGTAACAATGATACAGGATCTTTTCCGCATGGGTCGCGCATTCGATATGCTGATAAAATTTAGGGAGTCTTGTTTTCAGGTTAGCCTTGTTAAAATCCCCAGCTACAATGAATGCAGCCTCAGGATATGTGGTTTCTAGTTTACAGAGTCCAATGAAGTTCATTCAGGGCCATCGATGTGTCTGCGTGTGGGGGGGGGGGGGGGGGGGGGGGGGATATATATACGGCTGTGATTATAATCGAAGAAAGTTATCTTGGTAGATAATGCGGTCGACATTTGATAGTAAGGAATTCTAGGTCAGGTGAGCAAAAGGACTTGAGTTTCTGTATGTTGTTATGATCACACCACGTCTCGTTAATCATAAGGCATACCCCCCCGCCCTTCTTCTTACCAGAGAGATATTTGTTTCTGTGCGATGCGTAAAGAAACCAGGTGGCTGTACCGACTCCGATAGCGTGTCTCAAGTGAGCCACGTTTCCGTGAAACAAAGAACGTTACAATCTCTGATGTCTCTCTGGAAGGCAACCCTTGCTCGGATTTCATCTACCTTGTTGTCAAGAGACTGGACGTTGGCGAGTTGTAAACTCGGGAGCAGTGCGCGATGTGCCCGTCTACTGAGCCTGACCAGAAGACCGCTTCTTCTTCCCCTTCTGCGGCTGGGCTCCGATCCATTGTCCTGGGTGGTAGACCAAACAGAGGATCTGCTTCGGGAAAGTTGTATTCCTGGTCATAATGTTGGTAAGTTGACGTTGCTCTTATATCCAATAGTTCCTCCCGGCTGTATGTAATAAAACTTAAGATTTCCTAGGGTAACAATGTCAGAAATAATACATAAAAAAAAAAAATACTGCATAGTTTGCTGAGAACGCAAAGTGAGGCGGCCATCTCTGTCGGCGCCGGATTGAGGGGAGTCATCACTGTGGTTCCAATATGTCCATAGATGATATTAAAGAAAATGTGAAGGGAGGCAGAGTGTTTGAGGCCAAAAGGTTGATCAGTATGCGAGAGGGTCAAAGAAGTGAAGACTTATCAGTGTCCAGTCTTGCTGGAAAAAGATAGGATTCCTTAGCTTCATTGTTAGAGAATTTGTCCCATATGCACTGCAGTGTTTTAAATGCCAAAGAATGGGACATGTAGCTGCTCAGTGTAAAGGAAAGAAAATATATGCCAAGTGTGGAGGGGCACATGATTACGGTGATTGTGGAAGCAATGTGATGGTTAAGTGCTGTAATTGTGGGAGATAACACAGGGACGCATTTGGTGGATGTCAGGTACAGAGAGAGGCTAGAGAGGCTCAGAAATATAGGATCAGTCATGATGTATCATATGCAGAGGCCTTAAAACAGATTGGTAGAAGTACAGTGCGGACTGATGGAGATTACATGGATGTACCTGTAGTAAGTGAACCTACTGTTGGGGCTGGTGCTTCTGATTGTCCTGGAATGGTTTCAAGGCCTATTCAGAAATCCCGAGTTCATGAATGTGCAGTGTCAAAGCAAGCAACACTGAAGCAGGCATGAGAGCACCAGCTGTTCCGGACGACTGTGTGATCACGCTCTCTGTAGCCAACGTGAGCAAGACCTTTAAACAGGTGAACATTCACAAGGCCGCGGGGCCAGACGGATTACCAGGACGTGTATTCAGAACATGGCGGAACAACTGGCATGTGTCTTCACTGACATTTTCAACCTCTTCCTGACCGAGTCTGTAATACCTACATGTTTCGAGTAGACCACCATAGTCCCTGTGCCCAAGAAAGCGAAGATAACCTGCCTAAATTAATACAGACCCGATAGCACTCACGTCAGTAGCCATGAAGTGCTTTGAAAGGCTGATCATGGCTCACATCAACACCATCATCCCAGAAACCTTAGACCCACTCCAATTTGCATACCGCCCCAACAGACCCACAGATGACGCAATCTCAATCGCATTCCACACTGCCCTCTTCCATCTGGACAAGAGGACCATCTATGATAAAATGCTGTTCATTGACTACAGCTCAGCATTCAACACCATAGTGCCCACAAGGCTCATCACTAAGCTAAGGATCCTGGGACTAAACACCTCCCTCTGCAACTGGATCCTGGACTTCCTGGCGGGCCATCCCCAGGTGGTAAGGGTAGGCAACAACACATCTGCCATGCTGATCCTCAACACAGTGGGTGCGTGCTTTATTTATTCTCCTGTACTCCCTCTTCACCCACGACTGCATGGCCAAGCACGACTCCATCACCATCTTTAAGCTTGCTGACGACACAACAGCAGTAGGCCTGATCACAGCCAACGATGAGACAGCCTATAGGGAGGAGGTCAGAGACCTGTCAGTGTGGTACCAGGACAATCAACCCCATTAAAAGGGGTTGAATATTTATTGACTGAAGACATTTTGGCTTTTCATTTTTAATTAATTTGTAAACATAAAAAACATAATTCCACTTTGACCATATCGGGTATTGTGTGAAGGCCAGTGACAAAAATGTTCAATTTAAGCCATTTTAAATTCAGGCTGAAACACAAAATATGTATGGAATTATGCAGTCGAATACATCCACAGTAGGATTTCAACAGTTTTTTCTGTTTTTGTCAAACTAATTCATTATTGTATTTCATCTTAAATTATGTAACAACATTCTGACCCGTGTGTTATTATCTAGTCCATATATGGCACGACTCCACTATTTGCGTCACTTTCAACTACAGACTTTTATTTAGAAGGCAAATTCCACTACTGTGGCTAATCGTTATTGTGGCTAGCTTCACATACATAGGGAAGAGCGGATACCAGGGCCGCGTTCAGCAGGAGGACGGACCAAAGTTCAGATAGAAAAGATTGACGTAGAACAAACATGCCTCTCTGATTCTAAGGAATCATGTCAGTTATATTCAGTAAATTTCTATCTGTAATGTTTTAAAATTCAACATGCCCAGGCGAACGATCTCCCCTCTGCCCATCACTTGTCTGTCTGGAAAGCATCCACAAATGAAAAACGTGTGCTGGGCGGGGTCAGGGCTTCTCTAAAAAGTGACTGGCATCTTTGAATGCAGGGCCAGATTTGGTTGTGGTGCGCGGGCAAAATATTGTAGTGCTCCCGTTGACCGCAGAGAGAATAATTGTAGTTTAATGGTTAATTTCCTGCAATTCTACACATTTTGCAATGGGGAGTAGAGAAGTTTAGCAATTTTATAAAACATTTCATGCAAATCTACAAATATTGTCATGGGACAGAGAGAAAAAACATACAGCTAATATCCTGCAATTCTACACATTTTGACTTATGCCATGTAAATTATATCTGAGTGAGAGTGACTAACAAAATCAATGGGGGCCCCCAGGAGGTCAGGGCCCCTGAGCACATGTACTGTGTGCCCAGTCAGTATTCGGTGATGATTACTACAAGTTTAGATTGCTGGCAAGACTAGTAAAAAAATGTGTACATTTTGGGTAACTGCATATGTGGAGTGTCTGAAAGTGGGTGTTGCGAAATAAGTGGGAGGATCAACATAAGTAGGTGTATGGAAACAGCTAATTGGGCAGATTGGTTGCCACTCGAGACCGTTTTGCGTGGCTGCTCACTGCTTCCTTGTAGCATTTTATCTTAGCTGCCAAAACATAGAAATAAAGAAACATAGAAAACAAAACATAGAATGCCCACCCCACATCACACCCTGACCTAACCAAATAGAGAAATAAAACAGCTCTCTAAGGTCAGGGTGTGACAAGATATATATATGTATTAATGAGCTATGCGAGATAGAAAAAAAATAAGATTCATAATAGAGGACTTCTAGATAAGGGCAGGTTAAAATAAAACATGACAGCCAGACAAGCCAGTGTATAAATCAAATGGATTTGCCTATGAATGGAGTGGAAATTAGCTGACTTCGTGATCTGTAAGGTAATTAGCTTTAATGTGTCAAGCAGATTACACGTTTTCTTCGCCATTTCTGAAACACAGCAACTTTTAAGACATGGATTTCATGTTGTAATGTTAACAAGGTACCCAAAAGTAGTTAGAAATCATGTTTTCATTTTATTGAAACAAAACTTGTTTCAACAATACAATTGTCACGGAAATCAGCCCTGTTTGCATAGCGATGATGAAAATTACATCATTTAGGCTGTAATGATATCTAAAATTCTAATCATTAGGTCATCACACCATTGCTATAGCAACAGACACAAATAGTTTATCGAATCCCATTGTGACGTAGATGCACATTATTTGGCATGACAGGCCCCCTAGCAGCCAGGGGCCCAAAGCAACCGCTGATGTTGCTTAGGCCTGGAGCCATGTTTGACTGAAATGCATTGTGAAATACACAGGTGCCTAATCTTCATTGACTGTGTGTGAGAATAAAAGTGTTTATCAACATTGATAGAGGGGTTGATATTGAATGGATGGATAAAGATATTTGAGTTTTTGAGTCTTTAAAAAAAAAAAAAACTAATACTCTACCCTGAATATTGTTTCAGATCAGTTCCACTTGTTCAGAGTTAAAGAAATACACGCATTAGGAGTTTAGCGATAGTGCAAGTCAAACATTTGGACACACCATTCATTCCAGGATTTTTATTTGTACTATTTTCTACATTGTAGAATAAGTAAAGACAACTATGACATAACACTTATGGAATCATGTAGTAACCAAAAAAGTGTTTTACAAATCAAAATAGATTTTAGATTCTTCAAAGTAGCCACCCTTTGCCTTGACAGCTTTGAAAACTCTTGGCATTCTCTCAACCAGCTTCAGGAGGAATGGTTTTCCAACAGTCTTGAAGGAGGTCCATTGAATGAGTAGGTGTCCAAACTTTTGACTGGTACATGTTATAAATGATCTTCTTAATAATACATGGTCGGTTGCAGAAGGGGAGACATTTGCGGGTCCTTGCCAAGTCTAGACTGGAGCCTGTTCTTGGCACAGCTCCCTGAAACCCATCCAAAAATAGACAAATCTGCTCTCCAAAGATCTCTGCCTGGCCAATTGTTCATGGGGGATAGGGATATTGCGAGACAACTCGGAAACTCAGTTAAAATTAACATACTTTTTTTTACATAGAGCTTCCTATTGGTTGATTCTGAAACGGAACAAATTTTTCCATGAGTTTCCAAGAAAGTAATTTCAGAGTATTCTTGAACGCGGCATAAGTCTGTGGCAATCAAAGCACCAACACCTCACTTGGTGTACTGTTGTTACATGGCTTTCTGAATATGGGGCACTACTGTACACAGAATGCACTTGACCCATATAATATTCTCACCTTTGTGCCAAATGACAGTATCCTATCACTAGTTAAATCTAGTGTAATGTGTTGCATGACAAGTACATGATATGTTTCACCTAGGGGTCAGACACCACATGATAAAAGGCAGGGAGCTTTGGTCAGGACCAGGTAATGACATGCTAGGAAAGAAGATGTGTGTATCAATCATGCCTGATTCTATGACAAAACACTGCGGATATGAATTTCATTAAAAAGAAAAAACACCAGCAATTATTGGGAACATAAATCTTATTTTAGAAGAACTTACTACATAACACAGAAAATATACATCAGTATTTTGTCTTTGTACATTAGGCAAGTAAACTGCAATAGTCCATCAGACAGAATAAAATAATAAACCATGGGAAAATCGAGGATCAGGGGAATAGAGGGTGAAGAAAGGGCACGGGCACACACTCTTTCACACATTTTAAATCAAAACCCCAAAACTACCAGCAAGAAAACCTCAAGTTAAAAGCATGCATAACAAATCCTACCTAGGACACAACACAATTCATCTCCTTTATCATGGTGAATACAGGAGAAATTAGGTCTCCACATCACCCAAATATCAGATTTTTTTATTTATTTTTTAAAATAAGACGGTTCACCACACAGAGGGGAAAGTTATTGCTAAACCAAACGTAACCAATATTTGAATTACACATTGTGCTGATGTTGTACAAACTTACAGGGTGTTAAGAATTTTCTCATATTTTTCTGAAACTCTGGTTCAATACAGGGGGCAATTGCCAAGCAATTTAATAGGAGGCACTTTTTGGAAAAAAATACTAATTAAAAACTTACACGTATGACTTCAATTTGTGCATGCATGACTTGTAATGGTTATGTCCATCTCCGAAGAAACACACCTGAACTTGACAAATTGGATCATGGTAGGGGGTGGTGTTAAAATCCAAAATAAAGACTTACATTTATAACCTTATTCATATGTTAAATGTTGACTTACAGCAACTTTTCCTGAAGTGCTGAGGTGAATGAACCCAACATGACAAGCAAGCTACAGTATGTGTAATGCACCCTTATGTCCATCTGCCATAAATGCAAATCCGGCCTGATATTTCGGTCATTCTAGAACCAAAGCAGCTCTCCTCCAATAGAGGGATTCTACAACAGCATTGCATTCTTACCATTCTGCTCCCTACAAGGCCTCCTGTCCATCAAAGCAACCTGTAACAGAACTGAACTCATGAACACTAGAGCAGATGTTGAAGAAGTGGAATAAAAACATACGAATCTATAGGACTCAGATTCTACCTACAGAAACGCTATTTATTTGGTACTAAGTGTCTTGCTGGATGGAATAGGGACAATTTATATATTATCCAGTTTTATGTCTGTGCTATATACAGGTCTTCACAATATCTTCCTGAAATACAGTTCATAGACTTAAAAAAAAAAAAAAAAAACTTGGTTATTCATCTTTTGCTTTGTTGTTGGCACTTGCTTGGCGGTTTTCAGTCAGGATCTGGTAACAGCTGTTATGTTCTATTGCAGCCTATTGTTGCCAGACGGTTTCTGACAGTCAATGAAGACCAGCCATGCAATAGGGTGGTAGAGTGCAGGAAAACATTGCTATGTTGTTTCTCAATTGGAGACCTGTGTAAGACAAGAACAGGCAACTTAGCACATATTGGATATACTGTAATAAACTTCCGGCATAGACTTTCAGATACTTCAACAGGTATGAATGAACCATCTACATATTTAATTTGAAGTGTGAACAGTATAGTAAGTTACTCAGATGCCATATAATAGCATTGGGACCGCCTCAAAATCACAACACTTGGTTTGTAAAAGATCCAAGGGGCAAAAGTCCACTACACTTACCCTGAAAAAGTGAAGCAAGAAGCCGCTTGATAAATAATCACTCAAAGGCAGTCTCTTGGCTCTTTCTTACACAACGGGCCACTTTCCTTTTGAATTCCCCATGTCGGTCTTCCCTCCACTCTTTCTGCAGGGGGAACAATGAAGGGGGAAAACATTTTAGTTTAAAGATTCTTGCTCTCCAAAGGCAAATATGATGCTTGGGAACATGGAACATTCAGAATTATGTGCACTACAGGATGAAATATACCATTAAAAAGGTCCAATTCAGTCGTTTTAAACTCAATATCAAATTATTTCTGGGTAACAATTAAGTACCAAACTCCATCCCACCAAAATAGGTTGAAATTTCAGGTGGTCTTTTCAAACAGCTCTTACACGAAAAGGGCATCATCAGCATTTTCACAATATTATTATAACCTCAGTGTGGAAATGTATATAAAACACAGGAAATCATGTTTTTGACTGCACTGGGCCTTTAACTCCTTTTGTCCTAAATAACCATCCACAGATTGTCGATATATAAAGAACCGTAATCAGAGTGAGCTCAAACCCCTGATTTGGCCCCTCAGGTGAACATTAGACTTACTGCAGCGTCTACATTGGCAGGCGAGTCTCCATTAGGGTCCGCCAACATGGAAATAACACTAATCATAATGGTTTCCACTGTGTGGATGGGCAGCCAGCGCTCCTCAGGCTTCTCATAGCCATACTTATCTTCACCAGGCTCGTGCAAAATAGATATACATACGTCACCGTTCTTGTCAACTGCAAACAGGATAAGAGACATGAAATTAGAACAGATTTATTTTCTTATTTCTGTGTGCATGCATGTAACTGTGTGAAAATAACTGCCAGAGTAAGGGATTTTGGTGGGTTCCAAAAAAGTATTACTTTACTGAGAAACACTACTGATCCTCCTGAGGGATAGCCTACATTTCCCCAACAGTAAACAGACAAAAATAGTGCAAATAATTTCAAGAGAAAACAAACCCAGTGCAATACACTCATACTTACCATTAGGGTGCCATAAATCTGTGATAAATTTCATTTTAGGTGGCCTGAGAGGGTAGTCCTTGGGAAACGTGAGATGTGCTTTAAACACACCGCCTTCACTGTGACAGAGAGAAATATGGTTCATTATAGTCAAATATCAGGGGTTGGAATATGTGACAAATGGAAAAAGTCTAACGTTTAAACAGCAATTAAAGAAACATTTATAATTCCACGTGATGATCACATTTTGTCCAGACCTCTGGCAGCCTCTATGGGGGTGCCACTGGGTTCAATTCTAAGGCCAACTCTTTTCTCTGTATATATCAATGATGTCGCTCTTGCTGAGGGTGATTCTTTGATCCACCTCTATGCAGACGACACCATTCTGTATACATCTGGCCCTTCTTTGGACACTGTTAACAAACCTCTAAACAAGTGTCAATGGCTTCCAACCGCTCTTAAACGCTAGTAAAACTAAATGCATGCTCTTCAACCGATCGCTGCCCGCACCTGCCTGCCCGCCTAGCATCACTACTCTGGATGGTTCCGACTTAGAATATGTGGACAACTATAAATACCTAGGTGTCTGGCAAGACTAAACTCTCCTTCCAGACTCATATTAAGCATCTCCATTCCAAAATTAAATCTAGAGTCAGCTTCCTATTTCGCAACAAAGCCTGACTATCCTGCTGATCCTTGACTTTGGCGATGTCATTTACAAAATAGCCTCCAACACTGTACTCAGCAAACTGGATGCAGTCCATCACAGTGCCATCCGTTTTGTCACCAAAGCCCCATATACTATCCACCATTGCGACCTGAATGCTCTCGTTGGCTGGTCCTTGCTACATATTTGTCGCCAAACCTACTGGCTCTATAAGTCTTTGCTAGGTAATGCTCCGCCTTATCTCAGCTCACTGGACACCATAGCAACACCCACCCGTAGCACACGCTCCAGCAGGTATACTGGATGCAGTCCATCACAGTGCCATCCGTTTTGTCACCAAAGCCCCATATACTATCCACCATTGCGACCTGAATGCTCTCGTTGGCTGGTCCTTGCTACATATTTGTCGCCAAACCTACTGGCTCTATAAGTCTTTGCTAGGTAATGCTCCGCCTTATCTCAGCTCACTGGACACCATAGCAACACCCACCCGTAGCACACGCTCCAGCAGGTATATTTCACTGGTCATCCCCAAAGCCAACACCTCTTTGGCCGCTTTCTTTCCAGTTCTCTGCTGGCAATGACTGGAACGAATCACAAAAATCATTGAAGTTGGAGACTTATATATCTCTCACTAACTTCAAGCATCGGCTGTCAGAGCAGCTTACCGATCGCTGCAGCTGTACACAGCCCATCTGTAAATAGCCCATCCAACCAACTACCTACCTAATCCCCATATTTGTTTTTTTCGTCTCTTTTGCACACCAGTATTTCTACTTGCACATCCTCATCTGCATATCTATCACTCCAGTGTTAATTGCTAAATTGTAATTACTTCCCCACTATTGCCTATTTATTGCCTTACTTTACAGGCACACAATGTATACAGATTTTTTCTATTGCGTTATTGACTGTACGTTCGTTTATCCCATGTGTAACTCTGTGTTGTTGTTTTTGTCGCACTGCTTTGCTTTATCTTGGCCAGGTCGCAGTTGTAAATGAGAACTTGTTCTCAACTGGACTACATGGTTAAATAAAGGTGAAATAAAAAATAAAGAACATTGCAGATGTTCTAGAGAAAATGGTATATTCTATGCTGGAGTTGGAAGGGGACAGTTATAGTTATGTCGTTTTAATTAGTCTAGCTGACGTTAGCTAGCTAGTTTCTCTCAGTTTGATGCAGTCAAAGACAAAATACTATGTAATCAGATGAGATGATAAATAACTAGCAATAAGGTAATCTACCAGCACAAATCAACTTGGTTGCCCTCTCTCCCCCTCCCTGGTCCCCTCATCATTCACAGATGCATACCGCACAGTACCAGTTAATAAAGTAGCAAAAAATAGTATTTTTTTTCTGATCACAATTTCATTTAAACGTTCAATTGTAAAATAGTTGAAAAGATCCCAAAATCTTTACATGAACGGACAACTGCTGTATATGACAAATAGCAAATTCCTCCTCACATCCACATACTCCCCAGCTGGCTTATCAATCCACCCACATAGCAAAATCAGAGTGGAACTGTACTGGCAGACTTACTAGCATGTGTCTGGTGGGCCGATGATTAAGACTTCCCATCTGTAGAGGTCATTATCGTCTATCAAGCCTGCTGAGAATCCTTCCACTGGGTTCTTATTCAGCTCTGGTAAATAAAGAGAAAACATTTTAACATCATTTGGTTTTCATCAGAAATAAATATACAAAAATAAATGGCTCTATTGTGATATTTGACTCTTGAACTTCATCCAGTCAATTAAGTAAGAAGTACATCTCTCAAATCAGTTGTGTTGGAATGCTGGATTCAGTACTCAGATTTAAATGTTCCTCTCTGTGAACATAAATCTGTTGACCTTTAAATAATTTGTCTCCCTATTATTAAGTAGCAATTTAAACAACTCAAACTGCTAACACAAAAGTGCAATGTGGTTTAAATGTGCTGTCACTCTGGCAGCCAGTCCCCTGCTGTGCTAAAACAGCAGCACAGTCAAAGGACTGCACCCATCTGTCACACCATGGGCTCTGGTCCTAAAAGAATCAACTGCGTGTGGTTTCCAACTATTTCATTTCCTCTCGAAACAACCATTTAAAAAATGAAGTCTACTAAAAGAGACATGTGAATGGTCCCAATAATGCACCTCTAACTGTATAAGTAATTGGTGAAGCATTGGGAAGCAAATATTCACTAACTTGATTAGGCCTTGTGCAACTCAACCTCTAACTCAAAGCACAGGAGCAGTGACCACTACTGCTGCTGATGGAGGTGAGTGACCACTTCTGCTGTTGATGGGGGTGAGTGAGGAGTTAAATGGCTACTGCAGTAGTAGGTTACACACCCTTTCAACAGCAACCCTGAAGAGTGCGTTTAGATTTTCATAGTTACTTTTAAAATCACTTCAACACATTTATTCAAGCAAATGTTTCATTATTTTGCATAGACCAGATCAAGTTAATCTAGTTAAATTCTAAGTACTCCAGAATTTGGAGGCATTGAAAGTGTGCCAATGCAAAAGAGAAACTGGTAAATACGAGTGGCGCTTTTAAGTCACATGACCAGTAATCAATCCAGAGGAACATTGTCAAGGAGGTCATAGGTTCAGAGAGTTCATGGAATGTGTGAATCTCAAGGCTTCCCCTTTTGAGAAACAAAGCGTCAGGTACCAAGAAAGGCCTCTGGGACACAGCCACATAGGGCTTTAGAAGGAGGTGTTCTCCCTGCGCTGAGAACTTGGCAAGGAGCCGCAATAATAGGGTCCTGTAAAATCTGTTTTATGTTCTGCCTGATTCCGTTTTTCCCCCCCAAATTCCGTTTTCTCCACTTTGCTTTTCTAAGTTTTCGTTTCCTTCTATTTTTCAGGTTCTCTCACTCAGCATTACACCTGGTATAATAGAAAAAAAACTAAATGGGATGTGCTAATTCCGCAACAACATTTAAACCACATCAGGAGATGTCTGGGGAAATTGATTTAGAAAAAGCCATATCTCAGACTGGCCAAAAAATATATATATTAAGATCGGCAAAAGAACAGACACTGGACAGCGTAACTCTGCCTAGAAGGCCAGCATCCCGGAGTCGACATCACTGTTGATGTTGAGACTGGAGTTTTGCGGGTACTATTTAATGAAGCTGCCAGTTGAAGACTTGTGAGGTGTCTGTTTCTCAAACTAGACTAATGTACTTGTCCTCTTGCTCAGTTGTGCACCGGGGCCTCCCACTCCTCATTCTAGTCTATTCTGATTAGAGACAGTTTGCGCTGTGAAGGGAGTAGTACCGTGGTGTACCAGATCTTCAGTTTCTTGGCAATTTCTCACATGGAATAGCCTTCATTTCTCAGAACAAGAATAGACTGACAAGTTTCAGAAGAAAGTTCTTTGTTTCTGGCCATTTTGAGTCTGTAATGAAACCCACAAATGCTGATGCTCCATATACTCAACTAGTCTAAAGAAGGCCAGTTTTATTACTTCTTTAATCAGAACAACAGTTTTCAGCTTTACTAACATAAATGCAAAAGGGTTTTGTAATGATCAATTAGCCTTTTCAAATGATAAACTTGGATTAGCTAACACAACGTGCCATTGGAACACAGGAGTGATGGTTGCTGATAATGGGCCAATGAATTGAATATCTACATAAGCGTACAAAATCAGCTACAATAGTTATTTACAACATTAACAATGCCTAATTGCCTTTACCAATGCAGGTGGTAACATTCAAATAAGACCCAGCCCTTAAACGAAACAAGTTGAAAATAATTTGTATGTCATATCATAGGAAAAGATATCACACACAGATTTTCACGAAGTCGGCAGTTCGGATTTGTCACTTCAAGCCCAAATATCATACCTTGACTAAAACGATGACTTATTAATTTACATAGTTGTGCAACGTCATGGGTAAACTCTGGTCATCATCTGGATGTGGCCGTTTAAAAGGATGCCTGGGTAAAGCCAAAATGCCACAAATGTAACTTTTATTTAATTAGGCAAGCCAGTTCAGAACACATTTTTATTTACAATAACGACCTTCCCCGGTGCCACCCTACGGGACTCTCAATCACAGCCGGATGTGATGCAGCCTGGATTCGAACCAGGTACTGCAGTGACGCGTCTTGCACTGAGATGCAGGGTCTTAGACCACTGCGCCTCTCGAGAGCACAAATGTTCCAACTTCAATTCAACTTCAATTATTTTTCTCAATCATGATTTGCGATTCAACGGTCATATTTCAAAGTCCTTCCTCCAAAGGTCCCCTGTATGGATTCAATTTCGTAAAAAAATATGGACTATCGTGGCACAAGTCAAATAACGTTACTTAACAGATTGAACACATTTAGTTAACGGCTGGTTCAGTTAAACTCACCGCTCCGTCTTCGCCAACGTTAATATAAAGACCTGACAATTGTGCATCAATGGCTACAGTTGACATGTGTCCACTTATGTTAGCCAGACGTCCAAAACAAAGGGGTAACAAACGTTAATTAGTAAGCTACCGGTGAATCGTTTCGCGTCCACAGAACAAAACCAATGTAGACGTTCCTAAAACATGACAAATATACATCTAGCGTTAGATGGCTAGCCATCAAACTATTTTATCAACTGAAACTTTGTGGAAACATAGATACAAAAGTGTCCTATATCAACTGTCTGTAGCTAGCTTCGTAACTGCCTAGCTCGCTGCCACTGGTGGGCTTACTTTACTGTATTAAACTATCAAAATTAAGTAATCAAAAGATGACATTTCACACCATAGTCCATACATGACAGTATATAAAACCCGAAACAAAGATTAGTTAGTTAACGTTCGCTCGCTAGCATAGCAACCCGACAAGCAATCAGCGCGTTAGCCGGCTACGTTAGCCACCAGTTTATAAATTACCTGCCAGCTGTCTCCTGAGTAACAGTGCTGCCTGAGGCTCCGTCATGTTTTACAATTTGGATTTTAAAATGTTAGCTAGCTAATATTGTGAGGTGAGAGAATTAGCTAGCAACTTTCAATAAATAATGCCAGTGCTTTTTTTTCTAGTCTGTTTTGCTCAACATTCTCATTTTGGGGCACATGCGCACTAAAAAAAACAGTAAAGCCGCGTGAAGGCAATTATCAGTACGCGCAACAGCACTTGTGACATCACCTTCTTCTTCGGTGGAATTTTGACAGCCTCTGCATATGAAATCCTCTGGACGGCCCTGACTTTGACAACCTAATTTTCACCACAGTTGCAACACTTCAATGCTCAAAAAAGTAAAAATGCTCACTAGAGGCAGTGTATATGTTGTACTTTTTGAGATGTGAATTATGTTTCAGTTTGAGCACCTGCCCCCTGAAAGGTCTGTGTACCCCCTGATCGAGAACTGCCCTACTGAATGGTCTGTGCACAGCCCTGATCTTCTTCGTCTTCTTCTTCTTCTGTGGATTTTATATGGTGGTTGGCAATTAGCTTTAAAGTGTATTACACCTGCCAGCTGGACTGGAGTGTGGACCGGAGACAGTGAAAGTCTAAATCCTACCCAATATTGTCTCCCTAAGGAAACAAAATACATAATTAAATACTACATCCCCTGAACATAGCTGCGGGAAGTAGGGGTGCAGATTAACTAGTGGATGCCATTATAAGACACATCATTGCACAATGTATGAATCACTAAATTGGCTGTCAGGGTGGTGACCAAGAACCCAATGTTCACTCTGACAGAGCTCCAGAGTTCCTCTGTGGAGATGGTATAACCTTCTGGAAGGACAACCATCTCTGCAGCACTCCACCAATCATGCCTTTATGTTAGTGGCCAGATGGAAGCCACTTATTTTCTAATGTAAAAAATAGGGGCCACAATGGAAATAAGTCCCAGCCTTTATTTATTTTTATTTTATTTATTTATTTAGTTTACTTCTTTTAAGGGGTGGATCAGCTTAATATTGCAGAAAGATCGTTGCTTCCATCAATGTAATTGTCTACATCATTTCCAAACCCCCATATATTTTGGGGGTAAATATATATATATCCTTATACATACACATATGCATACTTATACACATATATACATACACATACCCATATAGATATACATACTTTTAAAAGAATATCCCCGCAAACCCTACCACCCTTCCCCCAATTGGAGTAAACTAATAAACACTTAGGGTTCTAACTTTAGTTTACACATTTTATACACATATTACAGACACAATCTATTTGACAATAGTTATATTTTGTTTGTTTTTAGTCCTTCCTCTATTTCTGATGTCCATCCAGTTTGATTTCTATTTATAACTGTGCTATTTCACAACATTTCTGAACCTATATACATTTTACACACCCCGTATGTTTTACATTGGTTATCTTGTTATTAGTCCCACCCTTCAGCTCCATTCAACCCCTCCCATCTATCTCTCAACATCATCCATTTTGGATTTATTTTTGCCATATATTTTTCAACTGTGTTGTGATGCAACTGTGCTGTGATTAAGTCCCCGCCTTTATTGTGGAATCCTAGTCACTTAAAATAATATTTTGTGCTGTGTGTAAATGTATGTTTTTTAACTGACAAATCAAATCAATCAATCAATCCAAACTGTGCAGCGGCCATTGGATTTATGGAAGGAGACATCTGTTGCAAAATACCAAAAACGTTAATGACATTCAGAGATTGTCAAGCCAAGCCTTCATTACTGGGTAGGCCTATAAGGTAGGGAGGGATGTATTTTCTGTCTGTCAAGATTGACATGGTCTATTTATGGTGGTGTTAAAAACACAAACCATGATATTGAGGTGCCAAAAGTTGGAATGCTTGTTTATTGGTTGTGTGGTGCACTGGCGCAGAAACCTGTTGGTGGAAAATTTGTTGCAAAAATATTAAAGAATTATAAATATGTTATGAAAATGTAAAAAAATCTGATTTTCAACTTTGAACTAATGAAACAGGCAGGAAAAGTGTGCTTGTTCGTGGTGGTCAGCAAACCCTCAACGTTCTGGCCAGTAGCCCTGCGTGGCATCGACAGTGCTACAAAAGCATGTTGAAGTGGCAAAGTCGATATTCACGTTTATAAACACAGGGTTGCTACAGTTATTGTTATTTGTGGTTGTGAACATTATTTAGAGTTAATTCTGTGGGAGGAAGGTTATGCAATTGTTTTTACAGTACAAGGGGAGGGTAATGTGAAGAGAGAAAAAAATACATTGGGGAGGGGGGTGCATTTGTTTTTAGGACACATGCACCCCCCCCCCCCCTGGTACTGAACCCCTCCCTCCATATTACTAAGAACTTAACATGGTCCACACACACCCAGGCTGAAAAGATTTGGCATGGCTCTTGGATCCTCAAAAAGTTCTGCAGCTGCACCATAGTTGGCATCTTGACTAGCTGCATCACCGCTTGATATAGCAAATGCATCGTCCTTGGCCGCTAAGTGCTACAGAGGGTGGTGAGGACAGAGGGTGGTGGGGCCGAGCTCTCTGCCATCCAGAACCTCTATATCAGACGGCGTCAGAGGAAGGCCCGAAAAATTGCCAAAGACTTCAGCCACCCAATCCATAGATTGTTCACTCTGCTACAATCCAGCCAAAGGAGCATTTGCTCTCGGAACAACAGACTCCGAGACAGCTTCTACCCTCAAGCCATAAGACCGCTAAAAAGCCAGGCTGCTAAATAGTCAATTAATGGTACCCAAACTATCTGCACTGACTCTATCTTGCACTGACCCTACGCACACTCACTAGACTACACTATATGCACACTCACTCACACACACTACATTGACACTCCCACACAAAACCCACACACATAGACTACATGCACACACACTTTTACACTCATCATTTGCTGCTGCTACTCTGTTCTTTATTTTACTCTTATTATTATCTATCCTGATGCCTAGTCACTTTACCTTCCCTTCATGGACATATCTACCTCAAATACCTCATTCCTCTGCACATTAATCTGTTCTTGAGTATTTATTTTATTCCTCATCGTGTTACTATTTTATTATTATCTTTAAACTCTGCATTATTGAGAAAGTCTCATAAGGAAGCATTTCACAGTTGTATTCGGTGCATGTGACATAAAATTGGATTTCATTTTATATTTTTCTACATTCTGGGAAAGTAATAAAAAAAAAGGTGTGACTGAAAACAATGTTCTCAGAACTTCCAGTTCCTGGCATTCTAGGAATGTAAAAATATATATTTTTTTACACATTACATCAGTAAGTTCTTTAAATTCTGTTCTCAGAACATTAAGAAAACGTTCTGTAAAAACCACAACAAAACTTTAGTAACGTTCAGAGAACGTTCTAAGAATGTTATTTAAAAACATATACATTATTTTCTCAGCATCAACAAAACTCCTTTTATTCTCTATCTTGTTAAGTGTGTTCATGTTTGTCAATCACTAATTGGCCACACCTGATCTAATGAGTGCTTGTTTCCTTTGAAATGAGGTCTGTTTGAATAGACTAAAATGAACAGCTTTGTATGCGTAAATAAACATGGTTAGCTAGCTCCATCCTGGTGGTGCAGTGGACTAATTTCACAAATTTTCATATCACTGACTCTAGGTCACGATAAAAAAAAAAGAAATGTGTCTGCCTGATTAATGGCTTAGGAAATGTATTTCCATGTGGCTCAGTTGGTTGAGCATGGTGCTTGTAATGCCAGGTTTATGGGTTTGATTCTCACGGGGGACCAGTATGAAAACATATGCACTATCCTGTAGGTCAGTCTGAATAAGAGCATCTGCTAAATATTCCTGTCTGTAAAGTTAACCTCAAAAAAGCTAGCCATGTTATTAAAAGTCTTACTGAAACATTCAGTGAACGTTTTCAGGAAGTTATTCAAAAACCTCCAAATAACCTATGATTTCCCTTCTCAGCGTTAATAAAACCTCCCAGGAAAACTTTCAAGGAACCAGACTAAAACATTCGCAGCACCTCCCTGCAAACTAAAAATAAGCACTTCCAGAACAGGCTAAATGTTCCCTTCTGTTCTCATAATGTTTTTAAAAAAACGTTCTGTTATACCGGTCTGGCTATACCGGTATGGCTTCATTCCCACAAACAATGTCAAACCTAAAACATACATTCCCACAACTTCCAAGGAACCAGCCTGAAGGGTTCCCACTTATGCTGCCTAATAGCTAGCTATTCTTGTGGCACAACTGGTAAGATGTTCGTGGATGTTGGTCATGTGTGCTATCTACTAAGATAATTATCTTAGATTATAATCACAGCCGTGTATATCCCCCCCAAGCAGACACCTCAACGGCCCTTGGACTTAATGTAAACTGGAAACCACATAACCTCCATTTATTGTAGTTGGGGATTTCAACAAAACTAATCTGAAAACAAGGCTCCCTTAATTTTATCAGCATATCGAATGCGCGACCCAGGCTGGAAGCATTCTGGATCATTGTTACTCTAACTTCCGCGAAGCATACAAAGCCCTCCCTCTCCCTCCTTTCGGAAAATCTGACCACAGAGTCCATTTTGTTGATCCCAGCCTATAGACAGAAACTAAAACAGGAAACGCTTGTGCTCAGGTCTGTTCAATGCTGGTCCGACCAATCTGATTCCACGCTTCAAGATTGCTTCGATCACATGGACTGGGATATGTTCCGGATAGCCTCAGACAACAACATTGATGTATTCGCTGATTCAGTGAGCGAGTTTATTAGCAAGTGCATCAGTGATGTTGTACCCACGGTGACTATTAAAACCTTCCCCAAACAGAAACCGTGGATTGATGGCAGCATTCGCGCAATACTGAAAGCGCGAACCACTGCTTTTAATCATGGCAAGGTGACCAGAAACATGACCAAATACAAACAGTGTAGCTATTCCCTCCGCAAGGCAATCAAATAAGCTAAGCATCAGTATGGAGACAAAGTAAAGTTGCAATTCAACGGCTCAGGTACGAGACGTATGTGGCAGGGTCTACAGTCAATTACTACTCACAAAAAGAAAAGCGGCCCCGTTACGGACATCAAAGTCTTGCTCCCAGACAAACTAAACAACTGCTTTCTCGCTTTGAGGACAATACAGTGCCACTGAGGGCTCTCCGTCACTGCAGCAAACGTGTTAACCCTCGCAAGGCTGCCGGCCCAGATAGCATCCCTAGCCACGTCCTCAGAGCATGCGCAGACCAGCTGGCTGGTGTGTTTACGGACATATCAATCCCTATCCCAGTCTGCTGTTCCCATATGCTCCAAGAGGGCCACCATTGTTCATGTTCCCAAGAAAGCTAAGGTAACTGAGCTAAACGACTATTTCCCCGTAGCACTCACTTCCGTCATCATGAAGTGCTTTGAGAGACTGGTCAAGGATCATATTACCTCCACCCTACCTGACACCCTAGACCCACTCCAATTTGAGTTACCGTCCCAATAGGTTCACAGACGATGCAATCACAATCACACTGCACACTGCCCTAACCCATCTGGACAAGAGGAATAACTATGTAAGAATGCTGTTCATCGATTACAGCTCAGTATTTAACACCATTGTACCCTCCAAACTCATCATTAAGCTAGAGACCCTGGGTCTCGACCCTGGGTCTCGACCCTGCCCCGTGCAACTGGGTCCTGAACTTTCTGACAGGCCGCCCCCAGGTGGTGAGAGTAGGAAACAACATCTCCACGCTGCTGATCCTCAACACTGGGGCCCCACACTAGTCACTTTAAACAATGCCACTTTATATAATGTTTACATACCCTACATTACTCATATCATATGTATATACTGTACTCTATACCATCTACTGCATCTTGCCTATGCCGCACGACCATCCATATATGTATATAGTATGTACATATTCTTTTTCATTCCTTTACACTTGTGTGTATAAGGTAGTTGTTGTGAAATTGTTAGATTACTTGTTAGATATTACTGCACGTCGGAACTAGAAGCACAAGCATTTCGCTACACTCGCATTAACATCTGCTAACCATGTGACCAATAAAATTTGATTTGATTTGATTACTGCCACTTATGTATGAAATGTGTTTTTTCGTTTGCTCTTTAGGGTCTTCATTTGATTGATTGATGCTCTCATCTTGCTCTCATTAGGAGCTGCTTAGTAAAACACATTTGAACAAGCATTATGTTGACCATATGTTGTTTTTGATGCCTGTAAATGTCTAATTTTGCTCAAGGGTTCATTGAGGGAGCCTATATTATCAATGAACTGGGCCATTCTAGCTGATATCCTCCTGGTGAGTTTGATTCACTGCAATTTGAAGAGTCACACGATATCAAAATGCATTAACCAGTCAGTATCAGTGAGTAAGCCATAAGTTCTTGCAGGGGCCACATTTTGAAATATTGATTTTGGCCCCCCACCCAGTTTTATCATTTGAATGTGACACCAAACGATGTGCTTTAGGACCATGCGGATGCCTCCGAGCAGTCAGGTAGGCTGTTTGGTGTGTTTATCCAACTGGATATCTACAAATATATAGTTATCGGAATGCACAACTCGTCTGTCCTTGTCATGGATGGGCTATTGCAGCAGACGACCACACCGGGTTACACTCCTATCAGCTAAAAGCGAGAAGAAGCAGCTCCAGTGGGCATGCAATCACCAACACTGGACAACTGAGGAGTGGAAAAACATTGCCTGGTCCAACGAATCCCGGTTCCTGTTGCATCATGCTGATGGCAGAGTCAGGATTTGGAGTAAGCAGCATGAGTCCATGGTCCCATTCTGCCAGGTGTCAACGGTACAGGCTGGTGGCGGTGGTGTAAGGGTGTGGGGAATGTTTTCCTGGCACACGTTAGGTCCCTTTATACCAATGGAACAATGTGTCCATGCCCCAAATAATTCAGGACGTTCTGGAGGTAAAGAGGGGTGCGACCCAGTACTAAATGGGTGTACCTGATAAACTATCCATTGAGTGTATATTGCAGTGTAATTATAAGTCACTGGGTTCACCTGCATGTATTTCCTCTCAGCTGAAGCTGAAGCTCTGCAAATCATGGTCTGTCATCTCCTAGGAGATACCGGAAGCCCTTACCTGCTGGGAGCAGTAACACTGTAATTTACAATTCATTGCAATACATTCTATTGTTGAATCAAAATCTATCAGCCCTACAGTAGGGTTTGTATGTCAGTGAACAGTGACAACCAGGGTTGGGGTCAATTCCAATTTCAAATGTTTTTCATTCAATTCTCATTGAATTTACATAAAATAAATGGAATTGAGCGCAACCCTGGTACTACTGCCTCTTCTCCTGTCTGTAGATCTCTGATGCTCTGAGTAGACACCAGCCTGACTCTCATGCATGTAGTTTCCTTAGTCTGGAGTTCAGTTTCCTGCTGTGCTGCTTCATAGGGGTCCTAGGGGGCCTCTTCTTTCTCATGACATCCCTCTATATCACAAAAGACAGGAAGGACACCCAGCTACTCATTGCAGGTACTATAACTCTTGATGATGGATTGGCTTCATATAGGTATATGATTGATGTATGTTTTGATTGTATGTTTTTCAACTAAACATTATAGAATTGTGAGGGTTATCCACTTATTGGATTTTTTGAATCACTGTTAAATAAATTAGTTGATTCTATTTGGATTGCTGTATGCCAAACAGTTTTACATCCAACCTTTTATGTTCTGGAAGTATGATGCAAAGCCAAATGTTATACTTTTAACTTTAAATTGTGTGTGTGTGTGCAGGTGTACGCTTGCTTACATGTGTGTGTACGTGCATGCAGGTGTGTCAACGTGTGTGTATTCTTGCACACGTGCATGTGTGAGGATGGCAGTGGACTAAGAACCCTAGGTATGTGTTTGGTCATTGTGTTGTCTAGCATTGGTGCTGGACAGAGTCATGCCACATGATGGTGATGCTTGCTCAAGGCCTGGACAGAGGCTCTCTTTGTCCTCCTCACCTTTCCTCTGAGCCAAAGCAACACCCTTCCTCTCAGATCCTGCTCTTTCTCACACCATAGAGACGACAAGTCCGTACACACACACACACACACACACACACACACACACACACACACACACACACACACACACACACACCACACACCATCAGTACAGCTCGTTGATTAGGTTAAAAGGGAATCAGACAGTGAGGGTGCAATGCTCCCTCCACACTCAGAGGAAGACAACATTGTATTGTAAGTTTAGCATCTTGTTAGTTTACTATCTCAGCTACCTCACCTCCTCTTCAGTCTGAGGGTCTGTGTTTATCAGTCTGGCACAAAACAGAACCACAATTGTGATCTAAGACCCAACACTTCAGAAGATAAGATATTACCTTTTCCTGCAATGGGCTTAATCATGGTTACAGAGTGTTTCTTGGTAGTCTTAAACAAATATAATTTGAAACAAAAGTATACACCTCATAGACAGGGCTTAAAAAAAGAAGAAACCCGTATCATGTCAGATATAGTTGAAATGTGTAAAATGTTGAGTTTGCATCCCAATATTACACTTTATATACATCACATAAGACTGAAATATAACAAAACCGTTTGACAGAGAAACACCGGATTTTCGACTGGTTTAAAAAAAATGTTTATTAATTATGAAATTATGAAAAATATGAATACAATTCCACCCATGAGGCCACTTGGTAATTTGTCCGATTTTGGACCTGTACGCATATCAGTCATCTGCAAAGGGAATATTTCACATGCATGATGCCATCTAATTAGCCTTTGCATGCCAGCCAGGAAAGCTCTCTTATTCATTTGTGATACTGTTTGTTTGGGTCTCCATCTTACTGTACCCATCTCTGTGTGTTTCAGGGGTGTTCCAGTACATTCTCCCACTCAGCTTGTCCACACGGCAGGCTCCAAAGATTGCTGAGGTGAAATTGAGATCCTTGGAGAAGATTGTATATCTGCAAGAGGAAGGTATGTTAGATGTTGTTTGGTATGTGACCAAACGGAGAGTTGGGGTGACTGACTGTAGTACCCCACAGGGAAACTCTATATGAGAAAAGTTTATATAGAAACATTCCAAAGTTGCACACTGATCCAAAGAACATTTGTTGTATCCATGCTAGCCAGACTTTGTTTTAAATAATGTGCCTTTTATTACAAATACATTTTTTAAGTATTTACATTTTCTCTCTTTTTATTTCTAACCACATCAATGTGTTTCATCTCTCACAACCTTAATTGAAATACACTGTAAATACACCTTGTAGTGGACCCAAACCCTTTCCCCTTTAAATCCAAACCGACCACTGAACAACCCAATTACTATGGGGAACAGCACTTGAAAAAGCACTTGAAAAACAGTTTAAGACCACTGGAGGAATCTACCAACCCAGACGTTTAGAATTTTTTTGTAGGAAAGTTCTAGATTGACATGTCCCTCCCCAGGCTCAAGCCTCCCTCTCCCTCTCCCATCCAGCAGCCAGTTGCTTCTTGCTATTGAGGACAGAAGGGGACCTGGGGCTAGGCTATAGCATGAGCACCTGGGTTTGAGATGGAGGCTTCTCCACTCCACCTTAGTGTGCAAGGGAGTCCCCTCCCAATTCTCACTCTCCTCTAACCTGATCAAGCCACCAATTAAAATAACTGCAAAAATGATGAGAATAATGACCACGTGGTACAGACGTGGAGTTTAGTTGTTGTTGTTGAGAATGTATGCATGTGTGTTTCTATCGAAGTACATTTTTTCAATTTAAAGTCCCAATGTGCTTTGAGTGTCTGCTGGAAAAGTGTGCCTTTAATCCACTAGATGCCGATGTTTCATCAGGAAAACATTAACTGCAGTTATTCACAATCAGATAGCCATGCTGGCTGTAGCACAGTTCAGTTTAAAGATCCAGTGCAGTCAAACACATGATTTTACTGTGTTTTATATGCACTGAGTGTACAAAACATTCCTAATATTGAGTTGCAGCCCCTTTTCCCCTCAGAATAGCCTAAATTCGTCAAGGCATGGACACTACAAGGTGTCTAAAGCATTCCATAGGGATGCTGAACCATGTTGACTCCAATGCTTCCCACAGTTGTGTCAAGTTAGCTGGATGGAGAATATACAGTCGAAGTCGGAAGTTTACATACACTAAGGTTGGAGTCATTAAAACTCGTTTTTAACCACTCCACACATTTCTTGTTAATAAACTATTGTTTTAGCAAGTCGGTTAGGACATCTACTTTGCTCATGACACAATACATTTTTCCAACAATTGTTTACAGACAGATTATTTCACTTATAATTTACTGTATGACAATTCCACTGGGTCAGAAGTCGACATACATTAAATTGACTGTGCCTTTAAACAGCTTGGAAAATTCCAGAAAATTATATCATGGCTTTAGAAGCTTCTGATAGGCTAATTGACCTAATTTGAGTCAATTGGAGGTGTCCCTGTGGATGTATTTCAAGGCCTAACTTCAAACTCAGTGCCTCTTTGCTTGACATCATGGGAAAATCCAAAGAAATCAGCCAAGACCTCAGAAAAAAATTTGTAGACCTCCACAAGTCTGGTTCATCCTTGGGAGCAATTTCCAAACGCCTGAAGGTACCACGTTCATCTGTACAAACAATAGTACGCAAGAGTAAACACCATGGGACCACGCAGCCGTCATACCGCTCAGGAAGGAGACGCATTCTGTCTCCTAGAGATGAACGTACTTTGGTGCGAAAAGTGCAAATCAATCCCAGAACAACAGCAAAGGACCTTGTGAAGATGCTGGAGGAAACCGGTACAAAAGTATTTCTATCCACAGTAAAAACGAGTCCTATATCGACATAACCTGAAAGGGCGCTCAGCAAGGAAGAAGCCACTGCTCCAAAATTGACATAAAAAAGCCAGGCTACGGTTTGCAACTGCACATAGGGACAAAGATTGTACTTTTTGGAGAAATGTCCTCTGGTCTGATGAAACAAAAATATAACTGTTTGGCCATAATGACCATCGTTATGTTTGGAGGAAAAAGGGGGAGGCTTGCAAGCTGAAGAACACCATTCCAACCGTGAAGCACGGGGGTGGCAGCATCATATTGTGTGGGTGCTTTGCTGCAGGAAGGACTGATGCACTTCACAAAATAGATCGCATCATGAGGAAAGAAAATTATGTGGATATATTGAAGCAACATCTCAAGACATCAGTCGGGAAGCTAAAGCTGGGTCGCAAATGGGTCTTCCAAATGAACAATGACCCCAAGCATACTTCCCTAGTTGTGGTAAAATGGCTTAAGGACAACAAAGTCAAGGTATTGGAGTGGCCATCACAAGGCCCTGAATTTTTACTAGGATTAAATGTCAGGAATTGTGAAAAACTGAGTTTAAATGTATTTGCCTAAGGTGTATGTAAACTTCCGACTTCAACTGTAAATAATGTGTTATTTCATAGTTTTGATGTCTTCACTATTATTCTACACTGTAGAAAATAGTACAAATAAAGAAAAACCCTGGAATGAGTAGGTGTGTCAACTTGTGACTGGTACTGTATATCGGGGGCCCTTCAGGGGTGCATGCTCAGTCCCCTCCTGTACTCCCTTGTTCACTCATGACTGCACGACCAGGCACGACTCCAACACCATCATTAAGTTTGCCGATGACACAACCGTGGTAGGCCTGATCAACAACGAGACAGCCTATAGGGAGGAGGTCAGAGACCTGGCCGTGTCGTGCCAGGACAGCAACCTCTCCCTCAACGTGATCAAGACAAAGGAGATGATTGTGGACCACAGGAAAAGGAGGACCGAGCACGCCCCCATTCTCATCGACAGGGCTGTAGTGGAGCAGGTTGAGCGCTTCAAGTTCCTTGGGGTCCACATCACCAACAAACGAACCTGGTCCAAGCACACCAAGACAGTCATGAAGAGGGCACAACAAAACGTATTCCCCCTCAGGAGACTGAAAAGATTTGGCATGGGGTCCTCAGATCCTCAAAATGTTATACGGCTACGGAACTGGTTTCATCGCTGTCTGGTATGGCAACTGCTCGGCCTCTGACCGCAAGGCACTACAGGGTAGTGTGTACGGCCCAGTACATCACTGGGGCCAAGCTTCCTGCCATCCAGGACCTCTTTACCAGGCGGTGGAGGAAGGCCCTAAAAATTGGTGAACACTCCAGCCACCCTAGTCATAGACTGTTCTCTCTGCTACCGCATGGCAAGCGATACCGGAGCGCCAAGTCTAGTTCCAAGAGGCTTCTAAACAGCTTCTACCCCCGAGCCATAACTCCTGAACATCTAATCAAATGGCTACCAAAACTATTTGCATTGCCACCCCCCTCTTTTACGCTGCTGCTACTCTCTGTCATTATCTATGCATAAGTCAATTACCTTGACTAACCGGTTCCCCCCCTGCACATTGACTCTGTACCGGTACCCCCTGTATATAGCCTCACTATTGTTATTTTACTGCTGGTCTTAATTATTTGTTAATTGTTTTTCTTATTCTTATTTTTTTGTTTTTATTTTTTAACTGCATTGTTGGTTATAAGGGCTTTAAGCATTTCACTGTAAGGTCTACTACACCTGTTGTATTTGGCTCATGTGACAAATAGAATTTGATTTGATTTGCTAAAACTGTCTGATAATCATAAGCTGCTATTTGTTGCTGACAAGCTGGTGTCACTAATGTGCATTCTGAACAGATAATGAAGCTCAGAGAAAATAACCGTTTTTCGGTACAATTTGGTGAAAATGCCGATGCCTTCAGAAAGCCTTGGTTTCCCATCGTTACATTATACTTTGATCCACAAAAACACAGACCTTGTTTGAAGTGATTCTAAAATCTCTTATGGGTAAAAATGTATGATGAAAAACCAAATGGAACCATTTCCGTGTTTGACCGCTAGGTTTTATGGGTATTATGACGACAACACTGTGGTACTCTATCCGGTTGTATAAAGATTGCCACGAGTTAGCGGAGTCGGAGAGTATCCATCTTGAATAGCAGCGTACATTTTAAACAGTAAGCGCTATTTTCGTTTTTATCTCGCACACATTGCGTTGTGATTCAACGATGTATGTCCCTCGGTATCGCGCTAGCTAAATAATGTATAGCTGCTCTAACGTCATTAGCTATTGCAAGCTAACTCGGTTTGTCAAGTCAGGCACTGGTAGGCCGCAAACACGAGCAGAATCACCAGCTAACATTAGCGAGCTATCGTAATTGCTAAATACATCTGTTCAGATTAGAATATAAGGCCTTTGAATTGTTTGTGTACAGTTTGATTGTATCCGTATAAAGTACAATACAATTAAACTTTGGCTGTGGTGTTATCAACTCAAATGTTAGTGTCCCGATGTTAACAAGCTTCAAGAAGCCGGTTAGTGTATGGCAGGGCAGTCATTGGGGCCTACTTTTCGAATGTTTATGGTTGTCTACGGGAAATGCTATTCATATCACTTGGGCTGCTAGCTAACGTTCTTTTCCCCTACGGTAGGCGATCACTATGTCTGACGACGCTGAGCAGCAATTCATGGAGACCGCTAAAAATGGAAATGAAGCCGAGGAAGAACTGAATGGCGCAGAAGAATCCACAGAACACCCCGAGGCAGAGGAACAAGAAGAACAGAGCTGCACCGTAGAGGGAGAGACAGTGGCAGAGGAACCGGCTGTGGTGGAGGAAGGAGTCACGCAGAACGGAGCGGCAGAGGGGGGACAGATAAATGCAAGTAAAGGCGAGGATGACGCTGGGTACGTTTCTGTATGGTGGTTTTTAACATATTTATGTAACATACTGACTGGTTTCTTCGCTGTCCTTGGTAAAACATTTTTTTTTCATTTTTGGAGCCATGTGCAGCCCATTTGGGGGATGAACTTCAACTGGCTAGAATTCAGTTATAGCATTTCATTTTTCAGAAATATTTAGTGTTATGAGTTGCAGTGATTCAACTAACTGAGAATTCTCAACTCTACAATGGAGTGGAGTTGAGAAACTGGATTCCAACTCCCACTGACAACTATGACAAGCACAAATACACAGTAAGCGTTAAATCATTGATATTTATAAAACTATTGCTTTGTAGTGCATGTTTTAAGTAGTTAACTTCATACTCATGCGCAGATTATGTGATGCGATTTGACAGGTCACACAGAATTTAGTTATCAAAAACTACAGATTGCAGCACCCGTAGAAAATGCCGTCGTTACACAGGACTAATGTGGTATGCGTTAAATGATACCGACTCGATGTAGTTGGTGGTACACTCCACCAAAACTCATCGTCTCCAACTCTATTGAGATGTGATGTACATATCGTGGAGTTGAGAATTCTCAGCTATATTTCCACCAAAATATGTGTGAACACCCAGTCTGTTACTGGCCTGTACAAGTTTGTACGCCACAATGTCCCTAGTAATTTGAGATTTTTTTAACTAAAATAATATAAAAAACAAATATATTTATAGTGGCTGTTTTGTCAGTCTATGAGAATTGTCCTAGGTGTGTTACTGATCTGTGTTTCTCTGCAGCAAAATGTTTGTTGGTGGACTTAGCTGGGACACTAGCAAAAAAGACCTGAAAGACTACTTCTCCAAATTTGGAGAGGTGACTGATTGTACCATCAAGATGGACTCAAACACAGGACGATCACGTGGGTTTGGGTTCATCTTGTTCAAAGAAGCAGCAAGTGTAGACAAGGTATGTGCCATGAGAAAGGTGACATGGTTTTACATTGTGACAAGTTGGGCTTTGTATACTAACCTTTTCTCTAACCTGGTAGGTTCTTGAGCAGAAAGAACACAGGCTAGATGGACGACAGATAGACCCAAAGAAGGCGATGGCAATGAAGAAGGAACCAGCCAAGAAAATCTTTGTTGGTGGCCTAAACCCAGAAGCCACAGAGGAGACCATAAGAGAATACTTTGGAACCTTTGGAGAGGTTTGTCATTGTCCTATGAT